>NC_133346.1:9740833-9838333 GCF_030506205.2 Paramisgurnus dabryanus
TTAAGAGCGTCACCTGGTGGATAATAGCGGAAATATGGATTGCCGGAAAAACTTGTCATTGGCAGGAAAGCGGTTTCTCTTAATTGACGAGTTAAATCGTCAATGGTGAGGAAAGAATTAATAAAAACACAAATCTCCTCCCCTCCTGTAAACGATCTCTCTTTACTTCCGGTCATATGGTATTACAGGTGGACGGGGTCCAGGAAATTTTTTTAAACCATTAGCAAATAGTAACATGACCCAACTTCACGATCCAAGTCCAGCCTTACCTTTCTTTCATTTCAGAACCCGTTTTACTTTGATATACGTCCCCACGGGGAAAATAAGACAATCACTACTTCTGTTTCATGGCGACTTAAAAATTTATGAGGGCACGTTCGTTTTTAATCAAAATTTGAAAATGTACTTCCTTCCTACCTCCTCTGGCAATCATTCTCTGATGATGTCAGCTAGACAACTTGGGCGGGAGCATCTGTTAACCCCGCCCACTTTAACGGTCCATCTGTTACGAGTTCCGTTTCTAAATGGACCACCTACTTTTCTATATCCAATCAATTCGCAGTGGAAAACACAAGCCACACACACTATTTTCCTTGTGTGATATTCCGTTTCACTCTGAAATACATCACAATGTGAAAGGAAAATTGATCGCAACTTCCTGCCATGGGGACTTTAAATATTCTGCCATGTGGATAATTTGGAATACAATGGTCTTCGCGTGGCTTGTGACGAAACATTCAGTTATAAAATCTAGTCACAAGATACACAAGAACCATAGTTCATATTTGGGTGAACTATTTCTTTAATTTACTTAATGTAATCTGACTACATTTTTATGCCAAAAAACAGCAATTGATCTTGTATTAAGTTGTCATGCTATTTTCAAATGAAATACATCATGACTAAATAGTTCATTACTGCCTTTAGTGAGATTTGAAAGATGCTATACATTTTTTCATGTAGTAAAATCATATTATGACAAAGGACTCTGTCTATGTGTGTTTGTGTATTTCCTTTAGGCTACACACAGCCCAGAGGGCCATCAAACAGACTCAGGTGACCGTTCAGAAAATCGGAAAGGAAATCGAAGAGAAACTGAGGACGACAGCATCCTGCACAGAAAAGGTGAGACCTCAATAATTTAAAGTCATGGGATGTCTTGAATCTGTTCATCTGTTCTTATTTAGGATTGCTTTACTGTATACTTTATGTGTTTTATAACTACATAAATCCTTTCTAGCTTGTTTTTTTTCCTACACCTGGTACACGGTACTGGTGGTAAGACTCTGTACAGCACCTCTGCAAGTGTAAAAGAATAAATTTACAATTGCTGTATGCTTGACAGGATTTTATAGCAGATTGTCAAACTCAATTTAAAATTCAATGTTTCACTCTGAAGTGGAGATAATGTCTTTTTCACAGACTCACAGAGATGGCAGTATAAACCAGCATTTAAGCTGTCTACCATTGTAAAGACATTTTTGAGGCAATGGTAATAGCAAACAAAATTGTTAAATTAATCACACAAGGTTTGCTGAACACCCATACCGTCTGCTATTTATCTGCCAAACATATAAATATGACAGAAAAAAATGGTCAGATGTGAAATATGCACACATTGTAGCTTTGTTCTTGCATTCTGGGTGTTATTTATACAGGTGAGACTGATAGATCTATGTGGTGGTGCTGGTACCCTCGGTTTGAACAAACAGGAAGTCCCTGTGACTGAGTCATGTGTGCTATGCTATAGTACAGACAGCGGCAGTGTGGTAAATGTCCTGAACGTTGTGTATCTTGTATTACGCAGATCCTCATAAATATGTCATTAGGTGCTCTTGTATGTTTTGATGGATTTTGCGTTCCCAAATCCACTTTCACTCTGCTACGTATCACCAAAAAATCCTCTGTTTGTGTATCCACACTCACTGTATCCTTTTTAGAAAAATGAAAAGTAAACGAAGAAAAACATTTTTGACATTTTTTGAGGTGGCAGTCTAGGGCTGGGAAAACCCAGGCGTTCTGTGAGGTTTTCAAGTAGATTTTGAACTTAATAAACACTTTGAAAATATCTTCTCTCACAGCAGGCCGAAAACAGCCAGAGACTAGCTGGGTTTTTCATCCAAACGTGAAGTGAATCTTTTCGAAATTCGCAAAAAAGCGAATTAGGTGCATTTCCATCAAGTTGTTTGAGCGAATGACAGTGGTATTGGTAAGCAACAGTAATGGAGACAGAAAATGGCACTTGGGCCGGCTGTTGCTTCATTAAAGGGATAGTTCGGCCAAAAATGATATTAAACCCATGATTTATTCACCCCCAAGCTGTCCGAGTTGCATATGTCCATCGTTTTTCAGACAAACACATTTTCGGATATTTTATAAAATGTTTTAGATCTTTCAGTTGATTAAATGTAATGTTACGGGATCCACCCATAGTTCACGACCTTCAAGTCCAAAAAAAACGTGCGTCCATCCTTCACAAATTAAATCCAAACGGCTCCAGGATGATAAACAAAGGTCTTCTGAGGGTAATCCGCTCGGTGTTGTTGTAGAAATATCCATATTTAAATCTTTATTAACGAAAATAAATACCTTCCGGTAGCGCCGCCATCTTAGTCGCGTCCGCATTCAGGATGAGAGCTTACGCAGCCTACGGAGGCGACTGTGCTGCTCTGTGCCCCTGCCCTCCGAATTTGTCATACGTCACTAAGAAAAGTGCGTACACTACGCTAATACTCTCATCCTGAATGCGGACGCGACTAAGATTCAACTTTTTATTATTTTACACGAAGTCAACGAAAATTGAGCAGGACCAAAACATTTTACAGCTGAAAAAAGTTCAGCGACGACGACGTCCCAAGGATGACCGCAGTAATGACAGTGTTCTTAATATGACAAAGTAAGTGTTTTGATTAATGCCATTAATGTTTATTTTTTAATCCGTGTATACCACTAGTCAACTAAATGAATATAACATGGCAAAGGTGAATGCACATTTATATATTGATTCAATAGATTTATAGCATTTAAAAAAAAACTTGGATTTATTGCATTTTGCTGGAAAAATGATCAGTTTTTATAATAAATCTTGGAAAATCAAATTATGGATTTTTATGTTATTATAACCTAAAGATGCTTTGTGAAAGTTTGTAACAGAAAAAAGTGTTTTTCATCTTGTCACTTTCAAACTCTTTATATATGAAAACGCGCAACCTATGCTGTTTTGGCTACGCCATAGGACTTACGCACAACTATAATGAGCCTTTAAAGGTTAGGAATGTCAAAAACTTTGACAAAAGTCTGCTCAAGTCACTGATATTTAATATTTCATACTTTGTTATGTATTTTAGTGACATGTATATAATTTTAAGTGTGCCGTAGGGGCCAAAAACATTTGTGCTTGGCAGTGATTTTGTTATTCCTCATTCATGAACACACACAGATACCAGTTTGGTGTCTATTCTGGAAACAAAATTTAACTGGGTGGTTATCTGGTCTTCCTGCCTCACCAGTATGGTTTTGGACAGATTGCTGCTTACCACTTTGGCCAGGCTAAGAGCCCAGCTCGGCTGGCTAAAACCAGCAAAAATCACCTGGTTAGTTTTAAAGGGGCCATGGGACAAGACTTTTTTTAAGATGGCAAATAAATCTTTGGTGTCCCCAGAGCACATATGTAAAGTTTTAGCTCAAAATACCATATAGATAATTTATTATAGCATGTTAAAATTGCCACTTTGTAGGTGTGTGCAAAAATGTGCCGTTGAGGGTGTGTCCTTTAAAATGCAAATGAGCTGATGAAATTCAAACACTGCTCACAATGATGGTTGTTTGTTGAAATTGAAACTCAATTGTGTTGTGAATTATTTTCTCTCTCTCTTTTTCTCTGCACTAAATGGCAGTGCTGTGATTGGATAGTGCAGGTTAAGGAGCAGTATTATTATAAGAAGAGCTCCTTATGACATCATAAGGAGAGCCAACTTTCAACGACCTATTTTTCCATGTGCTTGTACAGAATGGTTTACCAAAACTAAGTTACTGGGTTGATCTTTTTCACATTTTATAGGTTGATAGAAGCACTGGGGACCCAATAATAGCACTTAAACATGGAAAAAGTCAGATTTTCATGCCATGGCCCCTTTAAATTATATTTTTAGGCAGGGATACAGATGATCTTGTGTGGTTTTAACACACATACCAATGATATGGATAATATACTGTATTACATTCCAGAAAGTCTCTGTGTAAATACGCCTTGAATTTCACTTGCTTTCTCACACACTTGTGAGTCATGAAGATTCCCTTAAGATGCCCCTATCACAAACACAAACGTCTCAATGTCTTTGATGTTAAAGTACTTAGTGTTTGTATGATGGCTCCTTCACCTGTTGAAATGTTGTTTTCTCAGGGTAAGCGGGTGCTGCTGTTGATCTTAAGCCTGTGTGTTCTCCCCTCATTTTTTATCGACATCTGTCTCATTCAATTTTAATGCTATGCGATTTTAACTTTTGTTCCCATAGGCTTGTTCGTTCCAGTGTTTTTTCGTTGGCCAGTGGGAAAGAACATGAGACACACCTTTCATTCTTACTCTTACTCAAATCTAAATGAGCCATGGATTTCCATGACATAAAATCAAGATTTGCCAAACGAATACAAAGCAGCACAGTCAGCGCAGTGTGACACATGCAATAATTTTTTTTGTTAATTTGTCAGAACTGTATAAACACTGGGGTTTTCTGTTTTCTGCATTATCAGCCAAACAATTTAAGTTAAAAGATGGCATCTCAGCATTTCTTAGCCTTTTGCATGTGCCCTTATGATTAAGGGGAGACTCCACTTTTTTTGAAAATATGCACATTTTCCAGCCCTCTAGAGTTAAACATTTGATTTTTACCGTTTTGGAATCCATTCAGCTGATCTCTGGATCTGGCGGTACCACTTTTAGCATAGCTTAGCATAATCCATTGAATCTGATTGGACCATTAGCATTGCGCTCAAAAATAACCAAAGAGTTTCGATATTTTTCCTATTTAAAACTTGACTCTTCTGTAGTTACATCGTGTACTATGACAGACGAAAAATGTTTTATCCTTTAATAGCTGGGGACTATTTTCAGGCACTGCATAATATTATTGTGCCTCCTGCAGCCATGTTACGGCAGCAAAGTCCTTGATTATTACGCCAGAATGAGAGTATAGTTCCTAGTCATATTTGCCTAGAAAATCACAACTTTTAATTTTCCGTCAGTCTTGGTACACAATGTAACTACAGACGTGTCAAGTTTTAAATAGGAAAAATATCAAAACTCTTTGGTTATTTTTGAGTGCAATGCTAATGGTCTAATCAGATTCAATGGATTATGCTAAGCTATGCTAAAAGTGGTAGCGCCAGACCCGGAGATCAGCTAAATGGATTCCAAAATGGTAAAAATCGAATGTTTAACTCCTAGGGGAGCTGGAAAATGAGCATATTTTCAAAAAAAATGGAGTGTCTCTTTACATGCCATAGTTTGTGTTCTTAAAGCTAACTAGTATAGATCATTGCATTAGCAATACCATGTATTGTGATTCGAATCTCAGGAAACATGCATGCAAATATAAAAAACAGTAAAGGTTAAATGCAATAAAAGTCACTTTGGCTCATACATTTGAGAAGGTTTCAAAAAGCAAATTGAATCAGACCTATTGTTCAAAGGAGTTAAGTTGGTCACTATATCAAATTTTATAACAAAGTTTGATTAGTGACCTAAAAATCTTCCCCTAAAACGTCATTTCTGTCTATACATTAATTTTGAATCAGTTTTACTATACTGATTTAGTAATTTAAACCTCACTGTATATTTGTAATGCACACATTTTCCCACATATGTTCACAAAATAATCCCACATTTTTCGTAGGCTGTCAGGTTTCCGTGAATTACCGTGAAGCCTCTTCCCCGCCAAAACTGAATTGGCAGGTCTATGGTGTTCTGCGAAAAATGTCAGACTTCAGGATCTGTTTACAGTAACGACTGACACTCGCGCTCAATCACAGCGGCACAACCTGCCGCGTAGGAAAGGTCAACAAGGGTCTGAAATTCCTCTGAAGTGTATCAGTTACTGCGCTTAATGAGCAAAAATCTGTTTCCAGTCTTGAAGTTATGAGAACCTGATTACAGATCAGAGCGTTCGCCTTTGAAACAACCAGACTGTCAGTTCTTACTGGCCTCAGGTCAGTGTTGAGCCTATTAGTACACTTAAGCAGTCAATCAGCATACGCACGCTCTTGACGCTATACCGGTTGTTGTTGCGCTAATTGAATTACTCGGTAATTTCTCATTATTGGGGATCAAAGTAGGCTGTGATTTATTTTGTAAGTGGATGTGTGCGCCTTTTACAGAATCCATGAAATCGTTGGATTAGTGTATTTTTTCGCATTTCCTGTCAAAACAGGAAATTGGACAGATGCACATCACAGGACCTTTTTGTTTTTTTAAATATTCATGACGAACTATGCAGCATTAGGGCTCACTTTAATTTTAAAGGACATTTTAAAATTCACATTTTTTGGGGTAAAGTGCAAGAATGTTCGTGTTTGTCGTGCCAGTGGCGATATTGGTAAACACGCAAGCTTTAAATCATCCCGTAGGGTAAGGGCTCAAGCGCTTTGAAGATATAGGACTTATCTCCGCCGTCTCTTTGATTGACAGTTCCTCAGCTGCCAAGTGCGAGAATACGAGATCTTGAGATGTTACCTTGATCTAACGTGAGATTGCTCGGTTACTTCCACTCTGTTTCCCCAACACCCTGCATGTCGTCAGTCATGTGTGTTATGTTTGCACACACTTGCATGGTTACTACCATTTCTGCATGTACTAATATTTATTTATTTTAAATTCTACTTGTGTGTTTGTGTGTTACGCGTTGGGAGCTGGAGGCAATGTGGACCTAGCGTTTGAAGATCCTCCATCCTGCTCCGCGTTAGACTCCGTAGTGCAGGTTTTGATAGCGATCACCACCACCAATCATAGAGTCTGAAGATACAGCGAACGTTCTTTTCATGTTATCTCCTCACTCCCCCTTTTCTCTTTTTATCTTTTTTCTATCCCACTTTCACCCTCGTCACATCGCTGTTCCTCATTAGGGCGTTTGGCTCGCTAACAGTCCCGAAAGCCGCAGGGCAGTAGATGTAGATTAGATAGATCTGCCGTGGACTCAAGTGCGCTGGTTGCTGGAGAATAAGGGGAACGGGAAGATCTGTCGTAATCTGCTTTAAAAAAAATCATCCCCTGTTTTTAGCACATTAATGTGAATTTATGGTATCCGGTTTCTTTCCAAGGCGAATATACTTTATTTTTGCCTGTTGATTGAGTACTAAAATTTGCATACTAGAACTAATCCAAGAGCTATATTTTACTCCCGTTTAAACATTCTTATCTTAATAACTTCACTCAAGAGAGTTGGTGTCGGGTGGAATGAAAAAGAGGAAGCTTTTATTCATCAAAAATATCCATATTTTCTCTCGCAGAAGAAGGAGAGGGAATGCATGCAGCTGCGTATCGGCATCCTGAGATGTGAACTGGAGAGACAGAAAAAGGCTCTGACTAGAGAGATGGATGTGCTGCAGAAAGAAAGAGCACAGCTACAAAAGAAAGGTAAGCATAATGCGACTAAAATTCAAGGAAACTTTTACGTTGTACTAACTGCATTTTGCAGGTACTTTTATCCAAAGCGCCTTATCACAATGTGTATGATCGAACCCATGTGTGTCAGAACTATTATATGTGGGACATGACCCACCCACTTTTTTAAAGTCCAATGATATTGGACCCACTTAATTCAGTTCCACTTTAAAGCTATAGCCTTGACTTTGACGACGCTGCTGCTTCCTCAAATCCATTCCATTTGCCTCATGTAAGCCCAATTTATAGTCGTGCGTAAGCTCTACGCTGTAGGTTATCCGTAGCCTGTGTGTAGCCTGACCTCCAGGCGCGCGTCAAAGCGTCTTCACATTGACTTAACATTGAAATCACTTGCGCTTGACGCCTCTATCGCGGCTGGTCTGAATGCAGCATTAGGCTATAAAAGCAACTGTTTAATTAGAAGGCACCAGAATACAAGAAAATGGCATCTACTTCAGTAAAGGTTTTGGACCCACACAACATTTTTGGCTTTCGACGCCCATAATTGAACCCATGACTTTTGTGCTGTTAAAGGAATACTTTAGCCAAGTATCAAAATTACCCTCATGATTTACCCTCAAGCAATCCAAAATTGCATGCAAGATGTCCATCATCTTTCAAACGAACACATTTGGAGTTAGGTCTGGACAAAAAAATAGATTTTTCGATTAATCGTTTTTTTTTGGTCGATTCAAAATCGATTCTCAATATCATGAATGATATTCAGATGTACTACATTAGACATGTTGCTACATCACGTGACATACGTCGTCATCACGTCATGTCATTCCAGCGCGAAAACAGCCGCATGCCTCTTCTTCTTCGTTGGATAACTCCTCTCCCGGGGCATCATGGGATAGTGAAGTGTCCATCGTATGCACACTGCAAAATCTAACCGGAAGTAGTATGTCATCCGGGTACTTTTACGCATACTGTTTTTCGAATACTATCTATTCCGGACATACTACTCGCCTCGCTTACTGCTTTTCGCGTACTATATAGTATGAAGTAGGCGTTTTCGGACGCAGCATACGTGCTTAAAATGACGGTTTCAGGTGCTTCGTTGACGTTGATGCTACATTTACATTAAAAGACGACGCGGATAGTGTTGTGAACAAGAACAAAGCTATATGCGTGATTTGTAATGCAGAGGTGAAATGCTGTAGTAATAGTAAATCTATATTCATTGAGTTGAATCAGAATCAAAAATCGAACCGAGAACCGAAATAGACAACTTCTGACTTTAAAACCCCCAAAAAGTGCATCATCCTTCACAGAGGTAATCCACATGGCTTCTGCAGGTCATTGATGCGATCTTCTGAGGAAAAATATCCATGTTTCAAACATTATAATCTGTAATATCTAGCTTCCGCTAACGACACTATCTTGGAGCAATGTGGATTACTTCTGTGAAGGCCGGATGCACTTTTTTGGGGTTTACAGTCAGGAGTTGCTCCCTGATCCTTGTTTTCTACTATTATAAAGCTTGGAAGAGTAAAGACATTTCCTAAAATAACTCCAAATGTGCTTGTCTGAAAGATGATGGGTGGAGTTTCGCTTTAAGGCAATGCTCTATCAATTAAGCTACTGGAACACAATACACTTTTATGTCACACATATTACACTCCTTTCTTTTTAGCTTTCTCTATCTTTATTTTCTCCCTTCCATCCATTCTTCCTTCTATTTATTATTTTCTCCTTTTTTTCATCCTTTTCCAACAGTTTTATTGTTACACACAGTGGTTTATAAACATCTGCAAAAAGGACAAGTTTCTCTTCTAAAACAGTGTGTTGTGAAAGTTTTATTTTTCACTGGTTTAACATCCTGTGTGTTCCAGCTCTTGTAATTCTGCAGTCTCTCCTTATGTTCAATGTCTTACTGTAGAGCAGACTCGCCATTCTCTCACGTTACTCCACATTGCTTCCTTCAAAGATCAATTGAGAAGGCTGTGTTTATCCAGACCTTAAGTTCCTCGCTGGCCCATTCGTCACGGCCTCCTGCCATTCGTGTTCGATTTCGAAATCCCGCTCTTTTTCTTTGTTAAATGTTGTGGGTGGGCAGGAGGTGTGAAGAGGTTTTTTTGATTGATGTGGTGGTTGGTGTTTGACTAGAGGGTTGGGCCGCGCACTGCACATTCATAAAGAACACAACTTATACACGCACACTTGCACATCGGTAATGATTGAATGTCCTGGCACTTGCCATCCCATAGTGCATTGTGTTCATGACCTCCTCATCTGTGGAGACAAACAACGGATTTGGGGTTCAGGGAAAGGTCTGCCTTTAGCTTGTTGGAGATGGATGAGGCCTCTTCAGATAGAAGACGGTTCTGACTGGAGGAGCCTGTCTGGACTCGAGCTGCAGGGAGCGGCCCGGCTTCACATTCATACACAGTGAAGAAGCAGAGATGTGTGTTTGAACTGGAGAGAGGAATAGATGATGTTCACCTGATTCATTTCTTTCTTTTTTCATCCATTTCTTTAATTCTTTCTTCATCCATTTCTTTCTGTCTGTTTTTCTTTCTGTCCGTCTGTTTTTCTTTCTGTCCCTCTGTTTTTCTTTCTTTTTGTCTGTCTGTCTGTCTGTCTGTCTGTCTTCTTTCTTTCTTTCTTTCTTTCTTTCTTTCTATCTTTCTTTCTTTCTTTCCTTTCTTTCTTTCCTTTCTTTCCTTTCTTTTCTTTCCTTCCCCATCCATCCATCTCTTTTTCTTTTTTTCTTTCTTTCTTTCCCAATACATCCATCCATCTATTTCTTTCTTTCGTTCTTTCTTTCTTTCTTTCTTTCCCATCCATCCATTTCTTTCTTTCTTTCTTTCTTTCTTTCTTTCTCTCTTTTCTTTCTTTTTTTCTTTCTTTCTTTCTTTCTTTCTTTCTTTCTTTCTTTCTTTCTTTCTTTCTTTCCTCCATTCTTTCTTTCTTTCCTTCCTTCCTTCTCTATCCATTTCATTTTCCATTTTCTGTCTTTCTTTCTTTCTTCCTTCCTTCCTTCCTTCCTTTCTTCCTTCCTTCCTTCCATCTTGTCCTCCCATTTTCTCTTTCCTCCCATCTATCCATCTTTCCTTTCTTTTTATTCTTTTTCTGTTTACTTCTTTCTTTCCCCCATGCATCCATCCATCCATTTTCTTTTTTTCATTCTTCCTTTATTCCTTTCCTCCATTCTTGCTTTTTATTGTTTCTTCCTTTTTTCTTTTTCCTTCCTTTCTTCATTCCTTCCATCCATCCATCCATTTTTATTTTTTCTGTTTATTTCTTTTTTGTTTACTTCTTTCTTTTTTCTTTTTACTCTTTTTTTTTTCTTTCTTTACTTTCTTTCTTTCTATGCTCATTTCTTCTCCATCAATTTCATTTTCCATTTTCTGTCTTCCTTCCTTCCTTCCTTCCTTCCATCCTGTCTTCCCCTTTTCTCTTTCCTTCCATTTATCCATCTTTCCTTTTATTTTTCTGTTTACTTCTTTCTTTCCCCATGCATCCATCCATCCATCCATTTCCATTTTTCCATTCATCCTTTCTTCCTTTTCTCCATTCTTTCTTTTTTATTCTTTTTTCCTTTGTTCTCTTTTTTTCCATCCATCCATTCATCTTTCCTTTTTGTATTTTTTCTGTTTATTTCTTTTTCTGTTTACATTCTTTCTTTGTACTCTTTCTTTCTTTCTTTCTTTCTTTCTTTCTTTCTTTCTTTCTTTCTTTCTTTCTTTCTTTCTTTCTTTCCTTCCTTCCTTCCTTCCTTCCTTCCTTCCTTCCTTCCTTCCTTCCTTCCTTCCTTCCTTCCTTCCTTCCTTCCTTCCTTCCTTCCTTCCTTCCTTCCTTCCTTCCTTCCTTCCTTCCCTCCTTCCCTCCTTCCTTCCTTCCTTCCTTCCTTCCTTCCTTCCTTCCTTCCTTCCTTCACTTTTTCTTTTTCCTTCCATCTATCCATCTTTCCTTTTCTGTTTACTTCTTTCTTTCACCTTCCATCCATTTTCTTTCTTTCATTCTTCCTTCCTTCCTTCCTTCCCTATATTTTTCCTTTTTTCATTATTTCTTCCTTTTTTCTCTTTCCTTACATCCATCCATCCATCCATCCATCTTTCCTTTATTTTTAACTTTTCTGTTTTATTTTTTTTCTGTTTACTTCTTTCTTTCTTTTTTTCTGTCCCCATCCATCAATTTCTTTCCTTTTATTCTTCCTATTTTTCCTTCTTTCATTCTTTCTTTTTACTCTTTTTTTTCTTTCTTTCTTTCTTTCTTTCTTTCTTTCTTTCTTTCTTTCTCCATCCATCATCCATCCATTTCTTTCTTTTTTCTTCCTTCATTTCTTCCTTCTATATTAATTTCATTGTCCATCCATTTCTTTCTTTCTCCATCCATCCATCTATCCTTCAACTCTTTATTTTTTCAATCTCTCTCCCTGTCCTTTTATATTAATACCTCTGTTAACTCCTGATCACGCAGCACGCAGCACGCAGCATGCTATCCAGACGCTGCTCAAGCTTTTCGAATTTAACTTGAAAAGACTCTTTAAAAATTAAAACTAAGCTTCACAAACTAAAGGAAAAGAAAAATGCCGCCGAAAATGAAAATTGATGAAATGGAGGAAATAAAGAAATCATTGAGTTTTATGTCGGAAGAGTTGAGCAAAGTCTCTAAACAACAAACAAAACTCATGGAGCTAATGGACGAAGTGAAACTCCTTAAAACAATAATAAAAGAAAAGGATGAACGGATTATGAATCTGGAAAGGAAAGTTGACGATTTGGAACAATACACCCGTATGGAGGATATAATCATAACCGGATTGGAGACACGACATCGAACGTATGCCAGAGCGGCAGCGAGTGTTGATAAAGGTGAGGACGCACCGGCTCATGAACTACAAACATTAGAACAACAAATAATACAGTTCTTCAACAATCTCAACATGCCGATTAAAAGTAATGACATCGCTGCTTGCCATACGTTTCCTAAAAGGGAAAATGGAAAGGCGAATATTGTAGTTCGCTTCATTAATCGCAAAAGCAAATTGGAATTGCTCAAGGAAGCAAAGAAATTGTCTGGAACCGGAGTTTACATAAATGAACATTTGACTAAAAAGAATGCTGATATAGCACGACAAGCGCGTATTCTCCGACGACAAAATAAAATACAGGCAACTTGGACAAGAAATTGTAAAGTTATGATTCGTCAAATTGGTCCTCCAGAATCTGCAAAAGTCATATGGATAAAAGAACCCAAGGACTTGGATCCATACAGGAATTAAATCTCAAAACGGTGTACTATGTGAATCTCTCTGATAATCAATTGCCGAATGTGATAATGAAAGTTTACTCAACATGACTGAAGTGTTAAAAAATTCTACTCCAACTTCAGATGATGGAAATGACACGGAATACGATCAATCCGGAACATCTAACTGCGATGCGATGAAAGAAACACGCAGTATAAACATGAAGTGTTTTGAGTTTACTGATTATAAGAATTACGACATGGAGAATGAAATTGATCCAGAGAACCATTTTTACACAAACAATTGCAACTGTGAGTATTACACGAACGAACAATTCAAATCTACTATAAAGATGCATAATGCTTTATCAATAATACACTTCAACAGTCGAAGCTTGTATACCAACTTTGGGGAAATTAAGGACTACTTAAAACAATTTCCTAATTTTCACATCATTGCTTTCTCAGAGACTTGGTTAAATGTAAATAGAGAATGTGACACCAAACTTGATGGGTATGATTTATACAATGTGAATAGAACCAACAAAAAAGGAGGTGGGGTAGCTTTATATGTATGTAGTGAGTTTAATAGTAAAATAGTAAAAAATATGACAACAAAAATAGACAATATTATGGAATGTGTCACTGTGGAAATAATGGTTAAAAAATTGCAAACGATCCGGGTAAGCTGTATATATAGGGCTCCAGGGTCATGTATTGATACATTTAACAGTAAAATTGTGGAAATGTTTGATATGTCAAAGGTAACCTTTGTTTGTGGTGATTTCAACATTGATTTATTGAATGCGTCTAAATTACAAACACATAGAAACTTCATGGATACTATGTTTAGTTTAGGTTTTTTTCCCACTATTATAAAACCATCAAGAATTACAGCCAATAGTTCAACATTAATTGACAATATTTTTACAAATGTAGTTCATAGTAGAATAGAAAGTGGTCTCCTTATAAATGATATAAGTGATCATTTACCTGTCTTCAGTACACTTCAACATTTTTTTCAGAATCAAAAAGTAAAAAAACAAGGGGAATATAATTTAAAACGACTTAGAACCACAGCTTCCATAAAAGCCTTTAAACATGAACTAAGTGTACAGACCTGGAATGAAGTCTACTCAATTAATGATCCAAATGAATCTTATGATAACTTTTTGTCTATTTTTACCCATTTACTCAACAAACATTGTCCTATGCGCATACAAAAACAGTCAAAGTATGAAGCTAAACCCTGGATCACTAAAGGACTCCAAAATGCATGTAACAAGAAGAATCTTTTATATAAATTTTTTTTAGAAAAAAGAACAAAGGAAGCCGAACTTAAATATAAACAATATAAAAATAAGTTAGTGAATATATTAAGGAAAACTAAAAAGGACTATTATAATAATTTACTAGAGAAACATAGAAGTAACATTAAAGAGACTTGGAAGGTACTAAATAGTGCAATTAAAGGAAATACTAAGAAAAGTGAATATCCTAGGTACTTCATAAATCAATTGAAAACTATAATTAATCCAATCGATATTGCTAATGAATTTAATAATTATTTTGTAAATGTAGGAGCCAATTTAGCAAACAATATAGTGCAACCAGAATCAAAGGCAGGTGTGGAAGTTGACATAATTAATTCAAATACAAGCTCAATATTTCTAAAATCAGTAGATGAAAATGAAATAATAAATATAATAAATAAATTCAAAAATAAAAAATCAACTGATTTTAACGATATAGATATGGCAATAGTTAAGGAAGTTATAACATTTGTCGTTAAACCATTAACCTATATTTTTAATTTATCTTTCCAAACTGGAGTTTTTCCGGACAATATGAAAATAGCTAAAGTTATCCCTATTTACAAAAACGGTGACAGCCATTTACTTTCAAATTATAGACCAATTTCTCTTCTTTCACAGTTTTCAAAAATATTAGAAAAACTATTTGAACTGAGATTAGATAGTTTCATTAAAAAATATAAACTAATAAGTGATCATCAATATGGTTTTCAAGCAAATCGATCCACAGAAATGGCTGTAATAGAGCTGGTTGAAAAACTGACCTCTGCAATAGAAAATAAAAATCATTCAGTTGGAATTTTTATAGATTTGAAAAAAGCATTCGACACCATTGATCATAAAATATTATTAAAAAAACTTGAAATAAATGGTATTAGGGGTGTTGCATTAAGATGGATTAGTGACTATCTCAGGAATAGATTTCAGTTTGTGCAATTTATCAATGGCAGGTCTGACCTACAGAGGGCTACTTGTGGGGTTCCACAAGGATCAGTCCTTGGACCAAAGTTATTTTTATTATATATTAATGATATTTGTAATGTGTCTACTCAATTAAATTGTGTTTTATTTGCAGATGATACAACTTTGTTTTGTTCAAATCAAAATTTGGGACGGCTTCTGGACATAGTGAAAGCAGAAATGAAAATGTTAAAAAAATGGTTTGATGTAAATAAACTGTCATTAAATTTAAATAAAACTAAATTTATGTTATTTAGTAACAAACAAATAAATACAAACGTTGAGATTAGAATTGACAATTTTGAACTAGAAATGGTAAATGAAATTAAATTTTTAGGGGTCATTATTGATCATAAGATTAGTTGGAAACCCCACATAACCTACATAAAGTCAAAGATTTCTAAGACTCTGGCTATTTTGTCTAAAACAAAACATATTCTTGATTTAAAGGCCTTAAAAATACTTTACCAGTCTCTAATACTACCGTATATGACTTATTGTGTAGAGATTAGGGGAAATACATACAAAACAATAATAAAACCAATTGTAATTCTCCAAAAACGTGCTATACGGACTATAAATAAAACAGATTATTTTCACCCAACCAACAAGTTATTTACAAATTCTAATTTATTAAAATTTGATGACTTAGTGGAATTCAAAATAGTTAAAATAATGTTTAAAATAATAAATAATAAACTTCCTGACTGTGTCCAGAACTTGTTTCAAATGAAATCAATCTCCTATGATCTTAGAGGAACTCTTATGTTAAGTAAACCCCGAATTAGAACTAATGTTAAACAAAGAAGTCTGTCAGTTCAAGGAGTTACACTGTGGAATAGCCTCGATAACGAGATGAAAATTTGCAAATCCATTAGTAGATTTAAGAAATTATATATAAAAAAAAAGATTACACTATATAAAACAAATCAAACTTAGTTTCTTTTCTTTTAGTCATTACATGCAAGATGAATTTGGGTCTTTGTGTTGTGTGTAAAACAAATGATATGTAAAAAGGATTGGCGTAATAAGCATACGCTTCAGCCAATACCTTTTCGGTCAACCTTTTCTTTTTTTTTTAAATAATTGTTTATATTGCAATTTAATGTTTGTGTTTATGTTTGCTTGTAAATTGTCTTTTTTTTCTTTTCTTTTTTTTGAAATAGACCGAAATAAACTTTAACTAACTAACTAACTAACTAACTCTTCTTTTTGTCTGAACCCCCCACACCCAAATTTCATTTAAACACTAATGGTCCTTTAAACTATTGTCAGTCAGCACTTGTTTGCCGTGATATTAACCGGTCCAGCCCTCAGAGACAGCATGAAAGCCTCGTCCAAAACTACCGTAGTTTATCCCACTTATAAAGGGAGATTGCCAGAAATTGCACAAAATGACTTAAGTGTAACCATCTCATCCCTGTTTAATGTACAAAGCCGCAGTCATGCGGGCTCACACGTCCTCGCCGGTTTGGTCACTGAGCGGTTCCTCTTTTCCATTGAAGCTTTGAAGGGTCAAGCCTACTGCCACAATTTCCCTCGCTCTAATTTCTCGTCACATCCACACACATGTTATAAATTACGCCCATAAAAGCGATCTGACATTGTTATGATCGGCGGTTGCCCTCATTCTGCCATGGCAGTGTGGGGAAAGTGAGCCCGTAAACGTCAAACTTGGAAGCACTTCGCAAATGAGGAAAATATAAAAAGTTTGCAGTGTGTTACTCCAAGTGCAGGGGAAAGACACATTCGCTCTCTGGTTCTTGTGAATGTTAGGACACAAAACACCTGCGCGCTCTGCCAATCTTACTTTGGGTTAGATTGACAGTGTAGGTTTTTGTAAGTTTATGTTGTGGAAATAACTGATTAAGTTCATATATACAATTTGCGCTTGAGTGAGATTATTAACCCGCTGGCAAAGCAGATTGGTTTTCATGTGTTCAAACTCCAACACCGTATAATGGGGTTATTTCAATAATTTTTTTCCTTAGAAACCATCATTAGTACATTGTTATTATCTTGAAATGTTTTACTTCTTGTCATATTTTGTTAAAATTACAAATAAATCAGTAATGGCCAGATTAGCACCATTTGGCGCACGCAGTCCCACTTTATCATTAGGTTGTATGTTTTAACATTAGTTATACATTAGCTAACATGAATTAACAATGAACAATACTTCTACAGGATTTTTTATTCTTAGTTTATTTTAATTTTAACCTACTAATACATTTTAATGCACAGTGAACTAACATGATGTATATTACTCAATCATTGATAGTTAGGCCTTTCCACTGTACACGACATAAAAACACGATTCCCGGACTTCGCCCCCTAGTGGCAGTCGTAATGAAGTTTCAGTTTAATCGTACATGGGAGAGAAGGTCATTCCAGCTCAAGAGGCTTCATTCCAATATTTACCAAATAGACCCAACAATGGGTTAAAAATAACCCAGCATTTTTTATGTTAAAGGTTCTTATGGACCCATACAACCTGACAAAGAACCTTAAAGGAACCTACTAGGATTGTTATTTAACACAAAACACATTAACCTATTCTAGGCTCACCATCTGCCCATCGGTATGTTTATACAAGTAGTCTTTAAGAAAGCTGTGGGTGACAAAAAGGATCCCTCAACCCGATGCTGACAGACGTGATGGCTACGAGAGGCGATGTTTGTTAAGCACAGTGTGTCATGATAGATCTTCTAAAGCGAACATGCAGGGAACAAAAGCATTTAGACCTCCAAATCCTTTTCTCTCCCTCTGGCTCTCTCTTTTATTTCCTGCTGTCTCCTAATGAGAGGTTCAAGGCGTTGCATGTGGTACCGCTTACGTCCATTGACAATGATCTTGCTTCCATTTTCGCTCTTTTACACCTAACCCTGCATTTAGAGAGATGGCACGAAGGGTTGGGATGTACTGCCAGGCCTAGCTTCAAGACATAGATATCCAGCAGAGCTGTAGAAGAGGAGAAAATGTGAGCTTATTAGAAAGCAGACGCTCTCTGTTTTTACAAGTGCGGGTCAGAACAAATCAAGTCTGCTTTGATTTCGTCTCTCTCTCTCTCTCTCTCTCTCTCTCTCTCTCTCTCTCTCTCTCTCTCTCTCTCTCTCTCTCTCTCTCTCTCTCTCTCTCTCTCTCTCTCTCTCTCTCTCTCTCTCTCTCTCTCTCTCTCTCTCTCTCTTTCTACCTCTCTCTTTCAGTCTCTCATTTTAGGATGGGCAAGAATTAGCTTTATAAAGGAAAATGTAAATATACTGTACATTATCGATCTAACACATTCCGATGCGACTGACACATGCACAGTTTGTCACATACACACACTTTTTGTTGCTGAGATGATATGAGGGTGATGTGGCCATGCTGGTTACTTTGGAAAGAGCCTTTTGAACACCATCAAAAGTAGCAAAAGATTTCTATCCTGAATATCAGATGACATATCTGCACAGATGTGTACAGTAATGGCCAAAAGTAGTGTCTGCAGTAAGTAATTTCTCAATGAAAGACGTATTTTTCAATATTTTCTCCCCCTAAGGTTAAATTAAACCATCCAAATATGAGTATTGTTGGTTAAGATATTTATTTGGCAAAATCATATCAGGATTTTATTCAGTTTTATTCTATTAAACAGAAAACGCTTGCAGGAAATAAAGCATTGCCTAAAACAGAGGTCTTCAACCTTTTCCAGGCTAGGGACCCCTTAATGAATTGAGAGGAGGAACAGGGACCCCAAGTACATGTATCTAATTAGGACTGTATTTATTATTATTTATAATACATACTTTGTTATTATGGTGACGTTACAAAGAGACAAAAATAATAATTTTTGACATACCACATTATATTTTATTGTTTCCGAATACATTGTGGGTAAGTTATGCTTTTCATTTAAAGTTTTTTTTATTGTTATTAGCTTATTCATTCATTTTGTTTGATGCCTATACCTTCATTTGTCCAAAAATATTATTTTCCATTCAAACTTTATTTGGAGGACCCCCTGTAATACCGTTAGATTAGTCGTTAGATAGTTTACTCATTTACCTAATGAAATGTTCATGACTCATAGAATTACACAATATTAAACAAGACTATACTTTAAAACCTTAAAATTAATCAATTGTTATCATTTAACCATTTTGTAATATTTAGTTTGTTTGCCATGACACACAAAATGTGTTTTCTCCTACACTCAATGGTGCTAAATAGCACTAAAATCTTGTAATCATAGGGGGACCATTTTTTGGTGCTATATAGCACCTATGAAGAACCGTTCAGGGGTGATATAGTACCACTATAGCACCATATATGGTTTATAATGGGTGCTTTATGAACCATTATGCGACCGTAAGAGTCAAATCTCCCATTCGTTATGAATTTTAATTTTGCGCCTCAAGAAGCTTTACAACCTTTTACAAAAAGTGATATCAAACGCTTATTGGCTCTTCCGTGCTACATCACAGATTTGAGAAATTGCCGTCTTTCAGTCTATGTACTTTTAAAATGTGAAATGCGCGCCTTGGCAGAGAGAAGCCGGATTAACGTTCTCGTTGATTAATAACTTTAATACTTCTATGTACTTCATATACTCATCACACAGTCTCATTTTAACTACTTTTGGTACTGCTTTTGAAATTTCGCAATAAATAAGTTATTGTGATTACACTTGTCTGTATGTTGTTTTTGATTTCTTACAGAACTGTTTTTGGGTAGGTTTAGGGGGATGGTTGGGTTAGCATTTTGAAATATCTTTGAAATGCTATATACAACATTTCCAAACAATTTCTGTCGGTTACGTTGTATAATATAAAAAGAATACATTACGTATTAAAAACAAACATTTGTATTAAAAGGGTTAGAAAGATTTGTAAATGTTTTACGTTTTGTAGCTGTAAAAATGTAATACTGCTACGATTAAATGTTGCAAATACATCTACATTGTACGCTTCAGCATCTATTTAAACGTACAAAAATTATATCTTGTGTTTTTGAAAGTTATATATTAATTCTACGTATTAACGGTGAGACCAGGTTGTAAAATGTGTACCCTTTAATGCACTGCAAGTCGCTTTGAATTAAAGCATCTGCAAAAATGCATAAATGTAATTTTCCTTAAATTCTTTCCAAACCTGAGCCTTAATGTACACGCCACACACTATGCATACAGCATTTTTAATAATATGTTTAAATAAAGGTCGAAAAACTGGCTAAATGTTTGACGTTGGACGTCACTTTTGGCCAGTGCTGTATACAAAATTGAATGAGTTTATTTGCGTTTTTCTTTGGTGTTTTGTGTTAAATACTCAGTGAAAACATAAGTCAATCAAAACACATCTAGCTACTGTATATCAAATAATGACGTTTAAGAATTTCATTATTACCTCCTGTCTGTTTTGTAATCTAAGCAAGTCTTGTCCTGCTTAGTTTTGAAATCCAAATTTCAGCTTGGGAATGTTTTGATTATATGGTGTTATGTTTTTATCATATTTATATAAAACCCCTACGAGCATTTTTTTTAATCTCAATTAGTTTTATGTTGCCTGTAGAGGAAATGTTTTCGTGATGATGAAAGACCGTGCTTTAAGGGAATACGATTTAATAGACCGTTATCAAACCGAGACGCACTCACCCACCTGTGCAAACACACATGAGACTACCTGTTCACTCGCCTCATTCTTCTCCATCTTTTAATTTTGTCACCTGTCTGCGTTCTTCTCCTCAGAGGAGGCGTCGTCTACCAAGCACCAGAGTCTGGAGACTGAACGCAAGTCTTTGACAGAGTTACTGAAGGAATGCACTGCCAAAAGGTGAGTGATTGTCAACATGCAATTATCCATGTCTCTTCCCCCTTTTCTTCATCTCTCCATCTCTCTCCTCCAGTCTGGTGGCCCCACATGTGTCATACGTTACTCTGATGGGCCACAGAACGGGTCACTCTTTCACTCTTGGGCTTTTCGAGCGCTTTGGGAGATTTTGCGAGTCAGCTTTGAGGGCATGTTAGATGCGTTATGAATGTATGTTTTCCCACCCGCTCGGATTGCCTTGTGTGACAATAAGCAGGTTGTGTTGCCTCGACACTGATGGGTTTGACTTGACCCGAAGGGTCACGTGGAGTTGACCTGTTGAATAATGCCTTTTAATGTCTAGAGAAGCCAAACTTGATCTTCTGTGCATAATTTTAGCACCACGGCTCAATGTGTCAGCTCTTGCATTAACCCCTGCTATCATTTTCAAACTTGTGTGTCAACATTGTACAGGTATCTTCCTATTATAATGCAGCGCAGTGTGAAATAATCCACAAAATCTTATATTGTCAGCAACACGTTGATGGAGAACTTTGAATGTTTTTGGGGATTAAACCGTGGCTACCTTAAGCTTCGAAGCACTTTCTATCTAAACAGACAAATTTGGAAGCCATCAAACACCCACTTCCAGTAAAGACAGATCGGGTTATGTTCACGGTTGAACATTGTTTGGATAGGGGAATTTCTGCCAGATTTTGGGAAGTGTGAAGCAAGGCCTTGTGGACCCATATGTAAGCTATAGTCCAATAAGAAAGGTGAGGTCTTCATACCTCATCATTATTTCCTTTCCTTTCCTGGCTTTTATTCGTGATTGTAAATTGATACCATATTATCACTATCATTATTCTTCATCACTTTCTCCTTCTCTCTCTCTTTTACATACCACTTCTAGTCTCAAACCCAGTAGCTCAAAGCTGGACATGAAAAGTAAACATTTTTTCAACCCCTTGCACCTCAACTAGACAAGTCAAGGTTTAGCCTTGCATGTGCACCCATGTCCTGGGGTAATGTCGTGTCCCGTTTTTGACAGATGTGGTCTGATTAGGGTGTAGCCATACCAGGATGGGGTCAGAGGAGAGGAAGTTCATTGTAATTTGGCAGTTATGATAATTGAGTAGCTCTTACAATTACTAGAGAGATGATTCAGATCATCATTAGTAAGTAGACTTCCTGAAGCCAATATAAACATTACAATTAATTCTTCTCTTACCTCGTCTGGGCCAGTTTCTCTCTTGTCTATATCTCACTATTATCAGTTTCTCCGGATAAGATTCCTTACCTTCAAACCATTTCTTAATATTCAAAAATAGAAGTAAAAATATTTTCCAAATATTGTTTAGTCTTAATTTGAACAATGCATTTGTAATATTTTGCCTGCTAAGTTTGATATCCTATAGAGCAGTGCTTCCCAATCCTGGGCTTTGAGCAATACCCCCTCCCAAAAAGTTTTAGATGTCTCTTTATTTAAAACACCTGATTCAACTTATCAGACAAGGTAAACATGTCTCCCTAACAAGCTGATGAGTTAAATCAGATGTGTTAAATAAGGAGACATCTAAAACTTTTTGGGAGGGGGTGCTTGAGGACCAGGATTGGGAAGCACTGCTATAGAGTGCTGCGGGATGACGTATTTTAGTAGGCCAACCCAGAAGTTAGCCCATTCAAAAATATTAATCTCTGTGTTTAACAAAAGTTAAAGACACTTACACGTTTTGTCCAACAAATTAAAGGGATAGTTCGGCCAAAAATTATATTAAACCCATGATTTACTCACCCCCAAGCTGTCCGAGTTGCAAATGTCCATCGTTTTTCAGACAAACACATTTTCGGATATTTTATAAAATGTTTTAGATCTTTCAGTTGATTAAATGTAATGTTCCGGGGTCCACCCATAGTCCACGACCTTCAAGTCCAAAAAAAGTTTGTCCATCCTTCACAAATTAAATCCAAACGGCTCCAGGATGATAAACAAAGGTCTTCTGAGGGTAATCCGCGCGGTGTTGTTGTAGAAATATCCATATTTAAAACTTTATTAACGAAAATAAATACCTTCGGTAGCGCCGCCATCTTAGTCGCGTCCGCATTCAGGATGAGAGCTTACGCAGGCTACGGAGGCTACTCTTCTGCTACTCTGTGCCCCCGCCCTCCGAATTTGTCATACGTCACTAAGAAAAGTGCGTACACTACGCTAATACTCTCTCCTGAATGCGGACGCGACTAAGATGGCGGCGCTACCAGAAGGTATTTATTTTCGTTGGGGGAGGGGGTCTGTACAAAGTTGCGCGACACTTGCCAACATGTGCGCATACGCAGTAGCGGAAATCGTTTTTGGCCCATATGCACTTTTAAACAACAACTTCTCTCCTTCATCCGGCTGTGTGACGAGCCAGCGTGACCTCACGTAATTGCTTAATGCCGTGAAAAAGGTCACGTGTTACATATATGAAACGCACATTTGCGGACGATTTTAAACAATAAACTGACGCAAAGACATTAGTTAGTATCATTTCCACATACAACAACGTCGGAACGGTCCTCTTTCTCCACACTTGTAAACACTGGGGCGTAGTTTCGAAACGTCATCCGTGACCTCTTGACGTGATGACGTATTACGTGAGGTCACGCTGGCGCGTCACAGGACCGGAGAAAGACGATAAGTTGTGGTTAAAAAGTGCATATTTTTTATTTTCTTGCCAAAAATGACAATCGTTTTGCTAGATAAGACCCTTATGGTTCGTTTAAGATCGTTTAGTCATTTTCAAACTGCAATTTTAAACTGCATTAAAACTGTTAAGTGTTGGGGTCCATTAAAGTCCATTAAAATGAGAAAAATCCTCAAAAAACATAATTTCTTCTCGACTGAACAAAGAATCAACATTTTGGATGACTTAAATTATCTGGATTTTTTTTAAAGAAAATGGACTAATCCTTTAAGTGTGTGGCAGGAACAGTTAAAAGACCAGCATCGGCAGATCAAAGGTTACGTGCTGACAGATAGTGATGAGCTAACTCATTGAATGCCTTGTAGGTCAACATAAACATTTTAAAACCAATCCAAAATTTGACAGGGAGCCAGTGCAAGGTCTCTAAAATAGGTGTTATATGTTCTCTTGGATTTAGTCAAAATTCAAGCCGCAGAATTTTGTACCCACTGTACAATTTTTTGGTGTAATATGCTGTACAATAAAAGATCTTAAAGTTTCTCTGTGTGTTCCTCAACAGAGAGATGTTTCTGAAGTCCAACGCCCAGCTCACCTTCCGCTGTCGTCAGCTTCTGTCAGAGTTGTCCTACATTTATCCTATTGATGTGGTGAGCGTGTAACTCTACGGCACACAGACCACTTCACACTCCGTCTCGCACTCAACAAAAACACTTCAATGTAACACACAGCTTCCTTTCTGTCTCATTGTGCTGACGGCTAAAGCGTGTGGCATGTTGGGAATGTGAGAAATTAAGCTCTTTTCATACTCTTGGACTAACGGCATTACTGGCTTTAACAAGCCTTTATTTCTTAGTATTTCAGAATGACCTAGACCTTCTGTTCTGTGCACACAACACCTGTTACCCATTGCGTCCCACTGCCGTCATATTTGTTTACAAAATAATGCTTATTAATAAGCCGAATGGCCAAACTGTACTCTGCATTGAATGTAAAAAGAACTTTTTCTCTCTTTTTCACAGAACAATCAGAATGATTATGTCATTTGTGGTGTAAAACTGCCCAATTCTGAGGACTTTCAAGGTGAGTTTTGTATTTGGGGTTTTACTAAATATACTTTAGAGCTGTGGATCTCACCCTTTTTTTACTTCCAGGCACAATAGTATGTGCCCCCATCCTGTCAAATCCAGACTAAAGGGATTATCAAAGATTGATTTCACTCATTGATTTTAATGTGAACTTTGATATATGTCTTAAAAAGTTAAAATTTAGAAAACAGTAAATCACAAAAAATGACTTATAAATACCTGGATTTTCACAGGCAGGGACAATGTTCGAAGCCTCTCAACCAATAATATATACCCAATAGAGGGTATGCATTGATGTCACTTTTCCACATGACCACACCGGAGCACGCCCTGTTGAGTGGCAAACGTTCAACAAAATGGCTGGTTTTCATAGCGGCTACTGCGAAAATGTCAGTAAAACTGACTATTATCAGCTTAAATTGAGTTTAGTTGGACTTGATAGCAGAGGTGGACAATACTTAGTTACATTAGTTACATTTTCCAAGCATCTGTGCTTTATAAGAGTGTTTGTCTTAGTAAAACTTTTACTTCACTTGAGTAAAAGTACAAATAACTTTTCGGAATACATTTTTCGATATTTTTGATGAAAACCAAGAGGCTTGTGACGGTCACGTAGACTGCTATTTAAGAGTCACTATTCAAGCCCAGAAAAGAATATGCCATCAGTGGATCAATCATAATATTATGAACCAATGAGAACACTTTTATGTGCAAAGAAACAAAAATAACATTTTATATTCAACAATTTGTTCTCCTCATTGGCGGGTTCATGGGCAAACCATCGGCAGCCGCTCGGTGAGGCGGGACGCCCCTTGTGGGACGGGAGAGCGCCCGGGGCATGGACAGACGGTCGGACTTTGGGAGGACGCTCCAGCTGCGGCCTAGTTCTCGCAACTAGCGGCGTTCTTCATCGACGCATGAGCCGAGTGATCCACCGCTAAGAGTCGGTGTTAGGTTTACGCTCAGACAGAGTCCCGTCTTCGCACGCTCTTCCCCTGGGTGGTGGCAAAAAAGGGGGGTGCCCCAGAAGTGGGGGAGGCCGGCATGTGGGGAACCTGCCGGGGGTGCGCGCCCCGGCGAGAGGGCATGCCTGGTATCTGTCACCAAGATGGTACGGAACCTGTACCAAAACAGGGTGGCGGGACGCCCGGAGCTATAACGCTTCCATTAATGATCCTTCCTCAGGTACACCTACGGAAAACCTTGTTTTGACTTTTACTTTAGATTTGTCAAGTTCGATCGTCTTCTCTGCGCTCTGCCAGGACCCGCGAGGAGCCCCGGCGTTGCCGATCCAAGGTCCTCACTAAACCATCCAATCGGTAGTAGCGACGGGCAGTGTGTACCAAGGGCAGGGACTTAATGTGAGCTTATAACCTGCGCTTACTGGGATTTCCTCGTTAATGGGAAACAGTTGGAAAACTGCTCGTGAACGCGCCAACGAGGAAAGCAAATTGTTGAATATAGTCGTTATTTGTGTTTTGTTTGCGCAAAAAATGTGTTTTTTGTCTTTTAATAATATTCTGATTGAACCTATGATGGCACACTGACTTTTTTGGCGAAGTCTGTCATTCTTTTCTGGGCAAAAATAGTGACATATTGATTAGTCGGACAGTCACATGCCTCTGGGTTTTCATTAAAAATATATAAAAAGTAATGCAAATATGCAAGAAATACTTGCGGGTTTGAAAAGAGATGGGGGTAGGGTTATTTATGATAAAATTTTAATTTTGGAGTGAACTCTTCCTCTAAACATTTTCTTTATTTAACCTCAATTTTCATTTTTAAAATCAAGCTTTCTCAAAGTTTGAGTTAGATTTGAATCCAAATTGTGATCTGATGTGTTCTCACTTCATTGTACGTCAGTATTATTTCATCTGTTACCCACCCTGAACTCTATAGATCTGTGTTAAACCATTGAAATCCATAGAGGTTAACCACTAGTGCTTCTTAGCATTGGCCACCATTATTCTCTAAACCACATTCTGTTTCAGCTAAAACCCCATCCTCCACCAGATACAACACATCACATGTCCTCTGTACAGGAGCTGCAGTCAGTTCTGCTTCGCTGGTTGTAAATCCCTTGATTTTTGAGTCTTTTCAGCCTGGCTTTGGATCACAGGTTTCAGGCCATCAATCAATCACTCTGTGCCGCTCAGATCAATGAAAGCCTGTTTCCATAGACCCCTTCAACTTGTGTTTAAGAGCCAGGCCACTACAGTCAGTTATTCACACAGCAGTAACAGTGGTTGGACCTCTTGACTTCACTCATTATGTAAGAGAAAAGGATTTTATTAGCGCATTCATCTCAGAAAGTTGCCTTTTGAGTTTGTAATGAGGAAAATGTATTGTGCGTGATGGGTACATGCGATGTCCTTTGTTGTGCTGGAATTGGCAAAAGTTATGCGTTTCATTTTCCCATGCGGCATTGTGTGTGTCGCGCAGAATCACGTTTGGCTTTTTTCAGGCGGGGAAACCGTGACTTCAAAGAACATAGAGGTTAATGAAAGCCAGGTTGAACCGCTCATGCAAAAACATGCATGCACAGAGGGTCCTCCATGTATGTAGTTATTATAGACTTAAGATCAAAATGAAAACTTGTATTAACTTATTTTTAATTCAAATAAGCTCAGTTCTCAATTTTTATACATCTCACCCCAATCCAGTATTTCCGGATTTGGTTTAGTTACCAGTTTTCTCACCCAGAGAACAAACACGCAACAACAGTATAATATGTTGTCGCCATGCTCAGCTTTTTTATAATAGCCAATAATATGGTGTTTGTTTTCATCTGGAGTTATGTGGCTATTCTTGCCTGAATGCCTTCAATACGTTAAAACCTAAGCATGTGCAGTTGCAAACTTTTCTAGGATGTGTAGTTTGGATGCAAGGTTTTGAGAAAATCTAAGCGTATTCAATCTTTTTCACGCCGTCCAACGCTGACCTCATCTTCGTCGTTGCCTAGCAATCAAATATTTTATGCGAATTTGCCAAAATGTGCTAAAAAGGTCACCATTCCTGCAGTAAATGGGGCCATCGGCATGAATCGGATTGTATGTAAGTATTTAGGAAATGCAAACGTAAGGGTGTGATTATGCGTGTTTAAAGACAGACCACTAACATTAGTAGATCCCATTTTTTAAAGTACCGTTTAGCCCGTGGTGATGCTTTTGACCCAGTCAAGAAAAGTGCATCGCTGAGGTAACTTGCATGGCATTACGTTATTATTAGGGCCGGGACTCGATTAAAAAAATTAATCTAATTAATTAGAGGCTTTGTAATTAATTAATCTAAATTAATCGCATTTTAATCTCATATAAATATTTGACCTGAGAACATTAAGAAGTATTTTATACCCGACCCGCTTCCTGGCCCGCATTTCTTAAAGTAGTTTGTTTAATATTGCAGGGTTCGGGACTTCTCAGGTTTTGACTGTCTGTGTTCTGGTACCTATGTGCGCGGATGCCCCACCTCGCGTATAAAAACAACAAAACATAATATACTATATAGCCTATATTAAAATTAAAATATGTAAAAATGTGCATAATATATTTTTTAAGTTGCACATCGTTTATAGGTTTCTTAAGTGGGATTCGGATGTGAAAAGCGCTGCATAATGTACGCGCCTTTAGTGTTACCATTGAAACTTAACTAAATAAAAAAAAAAAAGAGGTGATATATAGCTTTAGCCTATACATAAATGCTTATTGCTTTAATGTTGCGAGTTCCTCTTCAGATTTTCTTGCTGTTATGTTTATAATAGTTCATTGTTCAGAGTTCATATTGATGATCTTATAGTCAATTTAAAAATGTTCTTACAAACTGACTCTATTCGTTTAACTTTTTTCCTTTACCTGCCGTCGCTGTTCTCTGTGCGTGTCCTCCGTCAAAGTAGCCTATTAAAATTAATATGAAGTTGATTTTTAAAAGTCTTAAGCACACCGCAAATCAAACGTGCTGCTACAGTATGCTCTAAATGCGCGTGTAAATTTAACTTCTGGGCACTGCCAGGCTGATTTTTTGAAAAGTAAGTGATATAGGCTACTCACTGCATGTTTTGGCATTCGGTAGCATATGCATCAATGAGATGCACGGTGTTGCTTTTAATGTTCTTTTTAATTTATATTCACAAAACCTAACAACAAAACATTGTTTATAATTACGAGACAAATTATTTGAAACGAAATTCGTTTTAAAGTAGCAAACAAAACTTAAATTAAACTCGTAATAAACTAATTAAATTGAAACAAAACAACATTACAACAATATTTAAACCCAACAATACTCAAACATTAACATATAACAGACATTAGGATACATGTTAAAATAATCTGTAGTTTGTTGGTAGATGTTTATTGGGCAAAACCTCCGTTGCAAACCTCCATTTACCAGAATAAATCATTTTTACTTTGAAATTGATGCGTTGTCACGTTAAAATCAGCTGTTTGTTTAGGTTCCGTCTACTTTTATTTACACTGCAGCACAACCCCGGAGTTCTCGAACTAAAACAGGGTCTGCAGCATTTACGAATGACTCTATTAATAAGTGCGATTAAAATGCGTTAAAATGTTTAACGCGTTATTTTTTGTGTAATTAATTAATCTTAATTAACGCGTTAAAGTCCCGGCCCTAGTTATTATATGACTTCATATAACTCGAGGGCCCTTAAGGTTACTCAACATAATGAATGGCCTTCATCCACTTCCATCCACGTAACAAACGGCCCCTAATTTAAAACCTTACAATGGAGTGAATTGTCTTGAATTGTTGTCGCTCATCCTTTAAGCCAGGATGTATAAATCTTGGCCTTAAATGAACAGTAGGCTCCAGGATTATAGAGTTCTGTCTGGATATGTTTGAGTGAATCTTATGAAAGCTGTAAAGGACATGTACAGGTCATAACTTAGCTTAAAATCAAAAGAAAAAATGCTTAATTGTATTCTGCCTAAAGAAAATGAAAGCCCATTAAGATTTTTTTTGGATTGCATCATTGCAGTATTTTTTTGTTACAACTGTGCACATTCTTTTCTTTCCCCTCCTGTTTTTTATTACTGTAATGCAAAAAATGATCTACTATTAAAATGCTATAAAATATTTAAAAGAGTAGTTCATGCATGACGTATTTATGGTAATTAAGTTTAAGGTAGGTACGATTGTAGGTACTAAAAGTACTAGTGGATATCTTAATTGTTATGAAAGTGTCACATACTATAGCTGTCCTAAATTGTCCCAAATCTTTTTGCAAAATATATACAGTACTGTGCAAAAGTCTTACCGTGGGTTCACACCAGCCGCGTTTGAGGCGTCAAAATCATGTCTAGTTTGCCGCTTGAATAATTTGAATGCATTTGCGCGTCTGGAGCGAAGTAGACACGCAGAAAATGCAAGCATTTGATGCGCGTCAGAGGCGAAATCCGCTTCTTGTGGGAGGGGCAAGTGCTATGCGGTTGTCTGTTTGCAAGATGGCTGATGTTGATCGTGCATTAATCGAGATACGAGTTACCGGTTTGTATTTGGTCACCTTACTATATGGGGAAAATAGTTTAAGAAACGGCAGGAATGCCGCGGGTCAATAAACGTCACGTAACCCAAAAGTGAAATGTGTATTAACAACTTACCAGGTTGCCCAATGTCCTCACTGACACTCTTCCAAGCGTGTTCCTTTTTATTCCTGTCTCTATAGAAACAAGAACTTGTGTCGTATAGCTCCAGGTGACGGCTCACGGTCAATATCAAGCGTTCCTTCATGTTGAATGAGTGACTCTGGGTGGGGTTGCCGCCACAGTAGCAAGCAGGCTCCTGAAATTTTTAACTCGGGCGTCAGCCGCAAATTTGTGTCAGACGCAAAATGCCCAAAAAGCACCATTCGCTAGACGCAGGGATGAGGCGAAATCGTGTCTACTGATGCCTCATTCGCAGCGCGAGACCTCCAGATGCGTGTCAACGCGTCTTCACATTGACTTAACATTGAAATCACTCGCGCTTGACGCCTCTACCGCGGCTGGTGTAAACGCAGCATAAGACTTTTGCACAGTTCTGGATTGTCCCCCCAATTTTTTTTATTATAAAATGTGGCCCATGCTTTATTCATGAGATTCATTGATTTACTTACATATTTACATTTTCGTTGGTTTCCTAATTTTTTACTACATATTTACTACAAGCCTAAGTTTTCCTCTATGTGTTTCTCTGCAGCAAAGGATGATGGGACTGTGGCAGTGGCTCTGGGTTACACGGCACACCTGGTGCTGATGATATCGTACTTCCTGCAGATTCCGCTCAGGTATCCCATCATCCACAAGGGATCTCGCTCCTCCATCAAAGACACCATCACCGACAAACTCACAGAGAAAGAGAGAGAGTAAGGCTGAATTATTTGTATTTATTACTCGCTGATTATAAAGTGTTTTTTCATTTAATAAACAGTCATTTATCTGTTTGGCGTTTAGTAAATTTTCTCCAAACACAAAACTATTAGCATTTATTGATTTATCTTATGGGTTGCACGCAAACTTCTTTCTTTTCATAACTGAGAGAGCAAAATATTTATGTGTCTGTTTGCACCTGTGTGTATGTGCATGTCATTTGTACATCTGTCTGATTCACCACAGGTTCTGTCTGGTTAGCGTGTGTGTTTCAGGGCCCTTTCTGAATTAAACGCTACTTAAGCGCTGCAGGGTTCTGACTTTCATGTAGCCCATCCTGTCCCTCAAGCCTCTCATCTCTTTCATCTATCCCTCTCTACCTCTTCCTACTTTCATCTTTTTATCTTATCCTCTCTTTCTGGAGATTTATCGTGGCTGCTGGAGATTCAGAGATAAATTACAGCCTCTATGGAAAGTTTCCTAATGCCATTTTGTTGGATTTGTTTAAGTTTGTGTGCGAATTTCATATCTAAATGATGTCTTCTATCAGTTATCAACAAGTTATCTAGATTTTGGAGTTTGGAATGGGTAATATTGCAAATTAAATTTGAACCGTATTTTACAATTATGTCCAAAAAAGCATATTGTTAATCGCCATATGAGTTGCAGATCTGTTATTATTTGAAGAGATGTGCATATATTAATAGGGCCTATTTCTCAAAGCCTGTTTGTAAACCATTTTCCGATTGATCTCAGTCCTGTGTCCACGTTTATAAACTAGGCTGTTGAAAACAAGCTTATTTCCGACGTAACCGAAATAGCATTTCATCATCTCATTAGATTCTTGCACAACTCGAGAAACCACCACGCTTGTATGGCCTGCCACGAATTCAGGCCTCTCCCCCTAATCTTCATATTTTCAGGCTAAATTGCATCCTCAGGGTGTATGCTTACTCTGGCATGTGCGAAGATGCTTGTAATTTGTGCAACTTTTTGGGTGCACGTCATGCTGTTGTTGTCATGGTGACAGATGCATACTCTTCAGGCTTGGCCTTGAGACCCTGGCATTTTAATACCAGAACGTGAGGGCATTGCAATTACAGCATCGGCTAGCCTGTTGAAATTATTGTTTTACTGTGTTTGGTGCCGTAACTAAGCAGGAACGATCCAAGAGATGAGGTTTGCATGATCGCATGTCTACGGCTCACGTGCCCAGAGACGAATCGCATTCCTACATTCCTCACGTGACGAAAAGTCCCTTAATGAAACTTGCAATAAAACTGGATTGTTATAATCATATGGGGCCCAATTTGAATGGCGGGTCAAGATAGCGTGCTTCGCATCTAATGTAGGAGTATAGTCTGATTCAGCAGCTTATATGTGAGGAGGAAGATGATGAAGAGGTGGGGGTGGCAGAATAGGGTGTGTAGGCATATTTTTTGCCAATGAAATTGCACAGGCGCTTGCTGAGACATTTTCAGTGAGTTGCAAGCCAAGCGATGATGTAACTTAACTATACAACATATTTAACCATCCCTTGAACAAACATGCTTGGTTTACGAGTTACGAGAACATAATTAAACGCCCAATGTAATATTTTAGTAGCTTTATGCCATCACAAGCTCTTAATTGTGTAATATTGTGTTTTTACATTTAATCTTGCGAAACTTGAGTCTTTTTAACTCTACTAGCTAGCAGTTTTAAAGGGGTCATAGCGTGAAAATCTGACTTTTTCCATGTTTAAGTGCTATAATTGGGTCACAGTGCTTCTTTTAACCTAGAAAATGTGAAATAAAAACAACCTAGTAACTTTGTTTTGGTAACCCATTCTCTCCAAGCATGTTGTTTTGTGACGCATGTATTGAGTCTTATTACAATAATACCGCTCCTTAACCTGCACTATCCAACCACGGCACTGCCATTAAGTGCAGAGATAGTGAAAGAAAAAAAAACAGGACAATAAAGTTTCAATTTCAACAAACCACCATCATTGCCATCAGTGTTTGCATTTCATCAGCTCATTTGCATTTTAAAGGACACACCCAAATATGGCACATTTTTGCTCGCACCTACAAAGTGGCAATTTTAAAATGCTATAATACATTATCTGTAGGGTATTTTGAGCTAAAACTTCACATATGCACTCTGGGACACCAAATACCTATTTTACATCTTTAAAAAAAATCTCATAGTATGACCCCTTTAAGGCACCCAAGTCAATATTTTCAGCCCTATATCAAACTTTTTGGTAGATTCTAGAACAGGGCCAGGTTGGGTATAAGATTTAGCCCCCTGTTGGTGAATTTGTGTACTTCTGGTGTATACTGATGTAATTTGAAAGCATCTGGCTCAGATTAGGCCTCAAACATACTCATTTCAAAAGCCAAATCCCATTTTCTGTTACGTCTAGGGCCCCCTTCAAATCGTTCAGATCTGTAGCCTTCACCGGTGATCTAGAACTCCCAACCTACTGAATACTTATTCCTAAACTCGAGCACATGAAGGTAACATAATGGCCGGTGATCTGCACAGCACAATAGGACTACAAGCCTTTGCAAGGTTCACAGACAGTACATTTGGCCGCCCACTCTGCCAGTCACAGCTGCTCCCAGGAGACGGCGCTGTTATGAAAGTCAAACAAGAATCAGGACACACTCTTCCTGACCCGCGTTTGTGTATTTGTGAACGTCCGTATGTTTGTGCGAAGGGCAGCCGGTGCACGGCCATTAGCAGCAGCTGTGGAGGGGCCGAAACCACCCGGGCATTTAACCGACCTGTGTGTTTGCAGATGAATCAGGTGGCGCTGAAAAGATGAAGGTCCAACCCTTCAGAAGTCAAACTCCAAAGCTCATTTGAGCGTGAGTTACAAGGAGCGAAAGAACGGGGCCTTTGTAATTAACGCTGCACGAGCCGGGCCTGCATCGTGTCCCATTATCCCCTTTCTTAACATGACCCCGTGACCTCCACACACCATAACTTAAGGCATTATGAGGCACAATCAGCCCCGAAGTGTCATTGTTTAACATTGTGTCAGCTTTACGCCTGACGGATACGCTTTAAATCATCTACTCTATCTTTCTCGTGACCTCGCCGGGTCTCGTGTTCATTTGTCAGGTCTATCTCTGCTTGTCTGACCCTCTTTGCATCGCCGTCACAGCAAGCACTTTTGTGTAGTGGGTGTTCTCCAAGTTGCAGGCAGTGGTCTGTAAATCCAGGAGGACCATTAATCTCATACATACAGTTTGGAAAGATTAGCCGGAGATCTTGTAACTGTACTCACTGTACGGCTTTTCTTTTCTTTTCTTTTTAGCCAGTGATCTACGTGCTATTTTAGAGTTCTAATATGTAGTCATATTTATTAACATTTTTCCCATGTTTATTTATATATAAACGTTTTTGAAGTGGATGACTTGGGCCAATTAATGCAGAAAAAACAGCCTGGAATAGATGGGAGCTTCTGTTTTATTTCTATCCCAAATAAATCAAAGTATTTCAATTTTTTTTGTCAGAATTCCCATAGTTACATTTGTGTTATTCCCAGTTTACTATTATTCTAAAATGTGGAAAAAATTATGGGTAATGACCCTAAACCTATGTATATTTGTGTATACCGTATCAGTCTTTAGCTTTCCCGCAGTCTGTACTACATCTTACCTCAGCTTCACACAGCTTCCAGCTCTTTCCTAGGTGTCATTGAGGTGGGCCATAAGCCGAAACAACCCCTGACCTTCTGATCTCACCTCCCTCATTGTGTTTAGGGTTTTATCCGGTCAGCCGGGCTGTGTATACACAGACCAAAATGATGTGACTGCGGACACGATGCATCCTGCTGAATGCTTCACTCGTGCCCTGATAAAATGTCAGGTTTAGGGTTGTGACAGAGATGAGGTGTATTTTTTGAAGATAATCATTAGTGATAAGTCAAAGAAGTGTCATCATGGAGATACGCCACACATTAAGGGTTAACTTGACTTGTAGTACTGAACTTGACCTGTCAAAACTCAGCATGATCGCTGGATAACCGTTTTTTTTCCCATTATTTTCTATACTTAAAGGGATATTACACTTTTTTTGAAAATATAGAGTTTCCCTAGAGTTAAACATTTGATTCTTCTGTTTTGGAATCCATTCAGCCGATCTCCGGGTCTGGCGCTAGCACTTTTAGCATAGCTTAGCACAATCCATTGAATCTGATAAGACCATTAGCATTGCGCTAACCAAAGAGTTTGAATATTTTTCCTATTTAAAACTTGACTCTTCTGTAGTTACATCGTGTACTAAGACAGACAAAAATTTAAAGTTGTGATTTTCTAGGCAGATATGGCTAGGAACTATGCTCTCAAACTGGCGTAATAATCAAGGACTTTGCTGATGTAACATCGCTGCAGCAGGCGTAGTGATATATACGCACTGCCTGAAAGTAGTCCCCTTGGTTATTTTCAATTGCAGGGGACTATTTTAATGGTCTTATCAGATTCAGTGGATTGTGCTAAGCTATGTTAAAAGTGCTAGCCCCAGACCCAAAGATCATCTAAATGGATTTCAAAACGGTAAGAATCAAATGTTTAACTCTAGGGGAGCTGGAAAATAAGCATATTTTCAAAAAAAGTGGAGTGTCTCTTTAAGAACTGTAGACATTGCTCTTTAAGATAGACTTAACTGGCCCATGATAAATGAGATGTTGGTGAGAAGAATATGACTTGTTTGTGTATACTGTCACTTATACTGAAATGGTAATGTTATCTTTAGACCTGCTGAGCTCACCGGTTTACAATTAAGATTATATGTTCTTTACATTATGTAGGATTAATGTATTTTATTGCATTTGGGGGCAGTTTCCCAGATAGGGCTTAAGCCTAGTCCAAGATTAACTTAAATGTGTTGTCTTGGTCAAAAACAACTTGCTCTGACATATCTTAAAATATGTGAGTGTTTTATCCCAAGATGCACACCAGTAATGTTGATTTATAAATTATGCTTTTAAAAATATCCCAATTTAACCAAGGCCTAGTCCTGGCTTAAGTTAATCCCTGTCTGGGAAACCACCCAAATATATGTAGAAAACGGTAAATCACAAAAATGACTTGGGATTTTATAGACAGCGTCACAAGATTTTTATATATTTTCTTATTTCTATACCCTATAGTTATTTTACACTGAAAGTCTGTCTTAGTGTAATTGTGAACGTTGTATATAGTGACAAACCACTTTCCAGAGTCATATTTTAAGTCATTTCTGCATTTTCTTGCTTTTACTACTTCTTAAATTGTGCAGGACTCCTCCAATAAACTTTGTAAGTCTCGTAAATGAAATCTGATGAATCCCCATTCGGCTGTTAAGCCATTAGAATCAACATGCAACTTCCTTTGCTTCTTATTAAACTACGTCTGTCCTGTATTTTTTTCTCTAGACCCAAGCAATTACGCAAAGTGAATCAAAGTGCACCAATTAAATGGAAAGAAATGGGATCCCGGTAACTTTTGGATCCTTAAGGTATAAACTTAACTCTGAAACCTAACCATTCGGCTACAACCACTAGACCATTATTCCTTCCTCTTGCCCTTTCCTCTTTTCCTCTGCATGTTAAACCGATTGAGTCCCAGTCGGGCGATCTCGAAACCGTAATGCTGCCGTTCATTCCACACCTGGGATGCCTCATCTGTGGCCAGATGCCTCAGAAAAACAAGGCCCGCCTATCTATTAGTCCTTCTTTTTGCTTAACGTCATTCTAAAAGTACACACATACATGGTTCTTTTTTTCATAACGTGAATTAGATATTGGAAGCTCTTTTGGCCCCCCCAGATGCATTCTTGCAATGCAGTGGACTCTAACAACACATTGCACCCACGTTTCTACACTTCCACCCCATTGCTGCATGTCTGATTGCAACAGAGCTAAGAGAGTCCAGGAGATGCGATCCAGATGTGCTCCGGTGATGGAGTCCAGAGATCGGGTTGTTAAACCCAAGCCTCCATCGCATTCAGGGTTTTATTGGGAACTGTATGATGGCGCTATCTACCTTTTCGGGGGGGCTTTATGACAAGCGTAAAAAATGGAAGCAGGGATTGACACATTGCACCACGGGCTCAAGACGCCAACTGTCAGATTGGGCTCCAAGACGGGGAGGCTCGGGCCGAGCCCGAGGAAGAAAAAAACACAGGAACCCTAAGCTCAAAGTCAAGAGGAATTATCAAAGAGCTCTGGAGCGTCTGTTCATGGACCTAAGATGGACTACACATTCTTTTTAGGGATGACAGACAGAGAGTTAAGAAAGTAGATTTTTCTTTTATCCAACCATATTTCTTTAGAACCTTATATTTCAGGATATTAGATTATTTAAACGTCATACCCACACACAAGCCATCTTTTTTTTTATTTGTCAGATTCAAAGCATAATGACTTTGTCAAGGACTGATATGATCTAAAGACAGTAAAAAGGCTTGTCAGTCTTTTATTTGGACACCAGGGATGATTTGTGGTGTGTGATGGGTTTGATAAAAGCATTGATCACAAAGTCCGACGACTGGAGTCAGTCTGTATCTCAATACCTCATTCATCTGGATTTCATCCATGTAGTTTTCTTTTTCACTCTCTCTTTTTCTCTGTAGTTAAACAGGAATCAAACTTAAGCTGTGTGCACACCACCAGCGACTTTGTAGCTGCGTGTCGCCAGTCTCTTTCAATGAGGTTGTTAGGAGGCATTCCTTATTCTGGTTGTCTTAAGCCCCATTCAGACTTTTTTGTTTCTCATGAGGATGTCTGTAAAATATATATTTGCATGCCTCCTCCCTGGTAAAGGAAGAATACTTTGTGGTGTACGTGTGAGTTTATAATTCAAAATAACCTGAAAATGCGCTGCACGTGTGGTAACATGTTTATTCACATGACCCGGATACTTGGGCTGCGTCAGAAACCACCTAATAGGCATTTTAAACGCTCCACGTATTCGTCAAAAAACAGTAGGTAATTTGGACGAGATTTTTTTTGCAAAAAAGTGTAACTTTTTTTACTTTGTCGTGTAGCTGGACACGCCCACTTCCTGTCGTCAATGGTCACTTTCGCTGAATTGAGCGAAATTGCATCACTCTGGGTGTGCACTAGTGCTGTGTTCAAAATATCGATATACAGCACTTTCCGTATCGATTCGGATGCACTTTTGAAAGTAGCATGACGAATCACTGTTGATCCGTGATCCATATGGAAAGGACGCATGTGACTCGCGGAGTATGTAGAGTGAAAGGTAGGCGGGGTATACTTTCACTTTCCGTGTCCGTCTCGCGGGGGCGCGCGTCTGCACAACTTGCGCGCCGCGTTCTCGCTCTATCTCTCGCTCTCTCACGCGCTTGCGTATTTAAAATTAATGAGTTCAGTATGAAAGCATAGATATCTTAGCCTATACTACTGCAAAAAGCTTTACTAGCCACTTTTTATAAAACAGCTCTAACGCATTTGAAAAGAAACACGACAAAGAGCTGCATGTGAAAAGATACAGATCTACTTCTAACTATAGCTGTCACATTAATAATCTGATTTCTGTTGAATAGTATTAAGTCTGCAAGTTTATACATATATTCATAGATATAGAATTATTAAATGAGAGACAAATATAATGCCTAGAGTAAGGCACTATTTTTATAAAACCGCTTTGAAAAAACATAAGTACTAACTTAATTTTAAGTATTTTTACGAGTTACCCCAAAAGCTAATATATGAATGGCAATAACACAACTGTTACGATACTGCTTATTCAATGTACAATAAACAGATAATAATAATGTTACTAAATTCTGAACAAAAATGTAATTCAAAATGGTCTTGTATCGTGACGCGTGTTGCATCGTGGCCTTGTATCGGGATACGTATCGTATCGGGAAATAATTGGCGACACACAGCCCTAAATTCCAAAGATAGCATGCAGATTTAGATTTATTTTTATAGCACTTCTCCTATTGTTGGATCCTATTAAATAAATTGAGGAGCTCAAATGCAAAAGTCTCTAAACGCCTCCTCGGTCAAAAATGTAATGATGATATTAACCGAATGCTCTCGGCATGTATTATGTTCATCTAGTACTATGTTCGCTTCGAATCCGCTTCTTTTCTCATTGGTCGCGTGGTTCAGAAGTGTATGCTAAATGAATAAATGTAAAGATTTTTGGTTTCTTCAATCATCATTTGTTAATGTCTCAAGGACTAAATCATGTCCATTACTTGTGAATATTGCAATGGCTCTTATTTGAAATGGCTATGTTTGGTTGGTCAGTTTATTTTCAGAAGATACTGCTGCCAGAGCACAACCTTGTTGGTTGAATAGATGTTATTGGGTCTTGATGGGGTATCTGGCAGATCATTTAAAATCTTGTGCTGGATAGCTGTTCCGTTTTTTTTCGCTACTCCTCCTTCAAATTTGGTTCAATTGTTATGAAATTTGGCACCGATGATCAATGGAGTAAGCCGCAACATAATGACCAAACAACATAATTTTATCGTTTTAATTTTTTTGCTCATATTTTACAAGGTTGTTGTATTTCCTTTATTTTTTCTTCTGCTTTTCTGATCATGCATATTTACACATTTTCCCACACAAACCGCTTTTTCTTTCCCCGGACATTTGTTCATTCATTCGCCAGATGAAGAGAGAACATTCCTCGTAACTACAGTGTTTTTAATGCACGGATTCAAAAGCGGAGGGTCATAAATCAACCCAGCCGCTTTTAAACAAACACCTGCCCCCAAACTGTCAGAGCTAATGGCGGCACTTGCCGTATAAATCAACCGTAGCTGTAACTCCCAATATCAGTGAAACGATTACATTGAGCATCTGCCATAGTGCTATTTAAATGGGCCAGGCCTCACCCATAGTCCTTGTTGTAACTTATGCCATTTTTGTGTTCAATTTGTGTGCATTGAAAAGGTTCGTTGGTCGCTTTGTTTTCTTAGTTTCTTTATGAGCTGATACAAGATAAAAGGTGCATTTTCCTGCAAACGTTTAATTAACACAGTGCCAGAAAACAGAAATATAACCTTTTAATGTCTGCGCTCTTAGAAAAAAATGGTCAAAATATGTACCCCAGCTGTCGCTAGGGTAGTACCCTTATAAAAGGTCCTAATGTGTACCATTAGGCACAGATGTGTATACTTTTGGTACCAATATGTATCTTGTTGACCTGTTTAGGTCCAAAGCTGTACTTTTTGAAGGGGTGCCGCCCCATTGACAGCTGGGGTGCCTATTTCGACCATTTTTTCTGACGGTGTATTTGTTATGTTATGCATCTTAAGTTCTTCATACAGTAGATGGCTTTGAATGAGACAAACATTTTCATTACGAGTACATGTGGAATGTTATATCGTGACACACTACATGTTTAGATCATTAAAATAGGAAGATCAAAGCTGAAATAAACAAACTTTCTTGTTATTGGACACTTAGGCAATAGCTAAACATGCACGAATGTCAAAGCATTACATTAACAAAAAGACATCACAAGCACATGCTAAAAAAACATGCCACATAAAGAGGTTTGTTAGGTTTTATTAAGATTAACATTTTGGACAAATTCTGGTTGGGAAACTTAATGGAACATGTCCATAGTTAATGTGATAAACTACACCTGTGGTTACTCCGCTAAAGGAACCTGTCTGACCTTAAGTGGAAATGACTTCATACAACCACAAAAATTAGTCACTTTTCAGTTGGTATCTCCGCTTGGTTTTAATGTTGTTATGTAATGCAACATTCATACATATTTATATGTGCCTTAGCCCCGTTTTTTCCCCCGAAAACAACATGGTCTATTACACTGGATAGTTTTGTCTTAACACCACACTAAGCAAGTATGCTAGTAGTGTCACTAAATTTGTGTCACATATGCTAAATTCTGATTGGTTGTCACTATTTCTAAATGTACACAAAGTAATCTTTTCAAAGCCACCGACTGCTTTTACAGGTCAAAGGTCATTTACTGTGGGGGTGGCATGGTACTCTACTGACAGTCTGTATTACTTACGTTTATTAAGCCACAAGATTAAATGTCCTCTTTATTACCCCTACAAAAGATCTTGATGTACTGAAGAGAGAAGTTGCTTTCCTGTTTATAGTTGTTTTTAAGCAGGCAATAAATCAAGTGCATTTCTCTGTAAAGTTTGCTTTGGAGCGGGCACGTCTTGGCCGAACACTCTTGTTCTGTCATAGCGCAGTTGACAAATCACATTAAACTCGGTTAGCTTGGACAAGTGCAAATATAAGGTTAGGCAATAGAGACATAAATATGACACAAATATATTAAATGATGCTGTGGAATTGATCCTTGGAATTTATAGTTGTCTTATTCCGTTTACATATGTTGTCATTTCAATCAAATTCAGGTACACATTGGATTGAAACATCTTTTTAGGTTAGTAGCATACAGGATAGTGAGGCAGAAATGTTTAACTTCTGTGAAAAAAATTGTGAGATGGCACACAAAATATTATACACGATGTGTGTAAACATTCAGTGTCATAAAAGATCTTTTAAGAATCTTTCTTTTTTCCTCTCTCTTTTCCTCTCCACATCTTTTCCTCTTTTTTGGTTACTGTCTGGTTGCTCTTTAAATGTTCAATCCGAATGAAAATGCTCCATGTAAATAGGGCTGTGACTATTAATCATGCAATTGCGCGTTTTCTCAATTAATGACTTTTTAATGAATTAACAGTGAAATGCCGCCACATCCAAAAGCCAAAGGGCGCTCTCGTGCAGGAACTCCATTTGTGCCACAGAAGAAGTACGATTATAAACGCTATTCCAGGAAATGTCTAGCGGCATATTTATATAGCTTTTCTTCAAAACTTTTAAGGCATTTTCATGATAATAAAGAATATTTTGAATGATTGTGTTTGACGAGTGTGCTTTTTTAAATGCACATTATAAATTATTTAAACTCATAGTAATTTTAGATTGATAAGGACTTCCTGTTGATCATCACAAAGTCGTAGTACATGCACAAGCTGTGCATGAAACACAGAATCGGAGCCTTGCGATTCATAATCGATTTCAGACAGGTATTTTTAATGGGAAACGCAATGTATCGTCACAGCCCTACATGTAAACACCTCAATCGAAATAAAAAGAGCCAAACCGATTAAAAATTTACGAGCCCCTAAGGTGACATTGGAGTAAAAAATCTAAAGTTTAGTTTCATGTGTTCACGCGAAACCTTTATGTGCAGAATTTTTTTTACGTTTAGTTTCGCGTGCGCATTTGAAACTTTGGCATGCGCACATGAAACTTTCGCTTCACGTATGCATGCAAAACTACACGCGATGGTTTCACGTGCGCACGCAAAAACTAAACGCGATGGTTTCACGTGCCCACGCAAAACTAAACGCGATGGTTTCACGTGCCCACGCAAAACTAAACGCGATGGTTTCACGTGTGCACGCGAAACTAAACTTTATTAAACTTAATTTTTTCTCCATGTCCCCTTAGGGCTCCATAAAAATCTAATCCGTTTGACGGGTTTTTTTATACCTTTTGTAATCCGCTCAAAAGGAAATAATCAGCTTGGCACAAAACTCTGTGTGCTCATCGTTTATTAATTATGACCTGAAATAGACGACAGCGATTTAAGGAGGATGGCTTGTATGCATATCTTGAAGCAATGCGAAAATATATTCGTGCAATGTGCGCATGATCAAATCTGATTTGAAGATTGTGCCATATAAACACGCACATCAATCCGATCATATATTACTTTTCTCCTCTCATTTCTCTCATTCGTACTACAATTTTCACTCCTATCATGTCTCTCCTCTCGCTTCTTATCACTCCTCTCACTCTTTTTTCTTCTCACCTTGCATTTCTCTCTACTCTTCTCACTTCTTTCCTCTTTTTACTTTTCTCCTATCATTTTCTGTTCTCTCACTTCTCTCCACCTCCTTTCAGTTTACTCCACTCAATCTCATATTTTCTCCTTAACGTACTGGAAGCCTTCAGAAGAGGGTAAGGAAGAATGTGCGTCACTGTCGTGTTCAATTATTGACGCTTTTTTTTAATCGTGTAACATTTCAGATCAAACAAGGGAAAGAGATCTAGGAAATTCTGAAGTGGAAACATGGAAGCTAGTTCTTGTGGCTGTTTTCCCCAGTCACAAGCATTTACTGGAGAAAGTAAGGCTCTGCTATTGATAACCTCCCACTTTCGAGAGGGGACAATGATGAAAGCACAGTCACCACATTAATGGAAGGGGATTAAACATGTCAGTTTTCATTCAGTTTACACTAAACATTTCTTAAAAGATCAAACCTTTTTCACAATTGATCTGTTCACAGATATTTTCTGAACATTGATTCAGAAACAAAAAAAGCTGTGGCCTAGTAGCAAGCATATATGCGTGCTTATGGCGTCGATGCGGTCTCAGATTGCACAGTTCCCTTTTCTTTTTCCCACAATTTCCTATCCTCTCTCTACTATTAAGTGTAATTTCCAAGCACTTTTTGTATCCTTGGATACAATGAGAATGTTTGTGACAGAATTATCATGAAAAAGTTTGCATCCAATCTTCATGTTGAGTCATTCAGAGATACCAGAATGAGCTGAAGTAGACCAGATTACGTGCCTGTGGTCATAAATCTTCAAATCTACGCAAGACGCAAGTTTCTGCCCAATGGGTCCTATTGTGAGGTGTGCGGGGAGTGTTTTTCTGCCATGTGAGAGTGAGCATGTCTCCACATTTACAGTAGTGATAAAAACCACTCATTTCCTCCCCCCATTTCACTGCCTATCCTAAATATACATTTTCACATATGTAAGTGCAGACATACACGTACTTCCTGCCCCCCGTTGCTCTGTTATAATGTATTTGACTGGACATTCCCTTGAGAAATTCCTGGTGCTCTGTGATCCGGAGCCGTATGATCTCACACACACACACACATGCGCGCTCATTAATCACTGTTAAGCGGCAGTCTTTGCCTATGTGCATTTGTGTAAGCAAGTGATTTTTGCCAGGGTTATTGTGTCCGCTTCCCTTGAATTTGGTAAGATGTGACTTGTCAGGATTGTTTTCTCAAGGTATAGACAACTGTATATTGTTCAACTCCTTTAGATTAAAAACGACACGACTTATGTGTTAAAATAACGCGAGTGTGTGTGTATCTTCAGTCCAGCGAGGGTTTTAAGCATGCACCTGCTTTGAGATTACATCCCCCTGGGGCTTGCGGGTCATTCAGGAAGTGTGTAAGTGTGTGCGTTAGAGAGAAAGACGAAATTGTTAAGACGGGAAGTAAAGGGAATTGCCGGGTCTGTCTCCACTCTTCTGCGATTAAAAGCAGAAGACCCAGGTGCCGCTGACAAAAAGGCTTACGGATTACAGAGGAACTTCCGGAGGATCACTCGCACCTTTATGTTAGGTGTCTGCTGCCTGTAGGCTATGGCGCGTGACCTCGGGCTGGCTGCGGTTCGCGACCTTTCCTCCCGAGCGGTTCTGTTAAAATAGGGGATGAATAACTGCACGTCACACGCTTTCACAATCGTGACTTATAAACGCATTCCACAGGTATGCAGTCTCGAAAAAACACACACACAGTGTTTTAACAAGCTTGACAGCGATGTCAGGAGAGCTTTGTGGTTAACGTCCTGATGTTTTTGTTGATCACAGGTGGTTAAGCTTGAGGCTCTCTCTCTTTCTCTCTCTCTCTATTCTACCACCTATAAGCTCTTAATAACAGGGCAGTGATGTACTCTGATATTAGGGGGGCTGTTGTCAAGTGTAAGCGAAAGCGGCATCATGTACGGTGCAAAATATTTGCGTGCAGTCTCCTGTCTTATTCTTTAGCCCTCTTTCCCCATCATCTTTATTTAAGAGGGACTTTCCCGCTGTATTTTTCTTGGGCCATTTTCTCCAATAAAACAAATGGGACGTTATGTTCAGTCAGTCTGCATGTGGGGCCGGCTTTTTATAACTTGTATATAAACTCGTACTTAGACATGAATATACAGTAAAGTCTGGATCACTCAGCAGCTTAGATCAACAGAGCTTTATTTTGTTTACCCACAATTCCCTCAAGTAGTAATAAATCAGGTCATATTTATTTTAATTCAATGATAAAATATGAATCGATCAGTTTTAGATGTGTTAATCTGTATGCTCTCACAGATTTTTGTAATTAAATATGTTCTAAATTCTTCTGTGAGCACCATTGCATTATTAGTAAGTTGTGTTCATCTGTTGTGCATCTTGACTATTCGTTGCTCTCATTTCGACATTGATATCGTGTGCCATTTCTAAATCATGATTATACTGGCAGTTTAAACAAGAACTGACCAGAAGAAACAGGCGGGAATGATCCAATTTTAATGGATAATAGATTGTGTTTCAGACATGCATTTGGGAAACGGATCAGAACCAGACCTCCAGAGCTCTAGGCATTCTGTTAACATCTGCAAAGAGACGTCTTACATCAGAAAAAGCCTTGTATCGTTGCTCGGTTAACTTTGCAGAGCATAAATACCCAGAATGCATTGAGAAACCTTGACCTCGTTCATTTGCAAATACGCTGTTATTACTTGCAGGCTTTGGACTTTCGATTTAACCCTTTGTCCAGTTTGACAGATGACCTGCCATTTAGCTTGTTTTGCGCGAGGTTGTTCTGCGCAAAGTTATGAACTGATTACGACCTCGTAAAAAAACGTCCTTTGCGTTGCCTTTAATATGGGAACCATGTGTAACGGTTTAGAGGTGACCAATGAGACCTTTCTCATGATGACTATGTGCTGCTCTTGTTTGCAGGTTCCCCCTCTACCCAAGAGGAGAGCGATTCCAGTTTGAATATGGCGTCTACTTGCTCAACAAAAACATCGCACAGGTAAGACGTCCAGATACTAAATAAAGTCATCAAATACCCATCCCATAAGCCGTAGCATAGGTTCTGCAGATCAGATTGAATCGAACATAGTCCAGGTTTCGCAGTAAACGCAGGATTAATGTTCTTCCGTGACGCTGGGAGTGGAATCCAGGCCTTCTGCTACCCAGCTGTTCCTCAACCTAAAGAGGAGATGAAATGTGCAGATTAAAATGGAAAGAGAAATGCAAAGGTCGGACCGGGCCGTCTCTGACCCGCACGTTTAAAGAACAAAAACATAGCGGTGAAGGGTATGGAGTGATGTGTAAGCTTAGCCTGCTCCGAGGGGAATAGTTATATAAATGTCATGTTTGATCTATGCCTCCATTTGTAGTCTTACTGTGAGATGCCCTCCGCAGCTTGTTCCTCATACTTGATGTCGACCGCCATTTCCATTTCGCATTCCCTTAATCAGAATGAATGTAATGCTTTGCACCTTTGCCAGGAATCTTCATTAACCTTGTCAAAGTTGCTCTGTGGGGTGAGACAATAGATCTTCTTTTGATAGGTTGACGGCGAGTTCGAGTTCAGCCCGGACATTTTAAACTTATCGTTTGTGAAGTCTCTCAGAGGAAGTCGGGACGTTCAATGATATCGGTATTTTGAAGCATCTGATTTGACTGAACTCCACCGGTTGGGCTTTTAATATCCGCTAACAAAGATGTGCTGTAACTCGCTCTATCTTTTTTTTTTTGCTCTTGCCTACAGTGCAATTTAATGAGCTGTAACCCGTTGCATCTTTCCAGGCTTTTTCGATTGCCTCTGTGTAGCGTCTGCAGGAATCTCATCTGTGTCTCCGATCGCTCCGTTCCACTATCACATGTGTTCCAGTTTGGGAGAGGAACCGTACGGAGAATGCATGACGCGTTGCCCTTGAGTCACGCAACATGTCATTTCCTTTTTTAGCTTTACAGAAACCTCGACCTCAACCCCTTAGACCATCGCATCTATTCTTTGTCTCTCCTGTTCAAAACACACATGCCGCATTGCTACTTCTAAGTTTCTAAACTACAAAATTTTGCACCCAACCATTCATGCCACCGCATCTTATCTTCCTGAAACGCACACCCCTCACAAACCCTTGACCCCTATATGTTTGAAAGTTGGCCTTGGCATTTCCGACACACAGTAATATGATTTGCCAATGACTAGCAAGCAAAAAGCTGTATGTTATTTTGTTTTAATTTTTTTACTACCGCTCCTCTCTTGTTTTTCGCTCGACCTTTCGTTTTGTCTAATGCATTCCGTTCGTTAGCCATAGCCGCGGTGGCTCTCTGTGTCCGGCTGCCGAGACTAAGCGGAGATCGGGTTTCACAGCGCCACTCTTGTTCAGGAATGGAGGAGATTAAACGTCTATCTTTTATTAAATTGTGTGTTTGAAAATGATCCAGGCAAGCAGGAGGGAGGGGGGTGGCTGTTTTAGTTGCTTTGAAGCAGAGCGCTGACTGGATGTTGTTTTTATTTAGTCCTCGTGTCATGGGAGGAAGGGAGGAGGCATGGAGAAGAATGTCAGGTGGTCGGCGGAGTTTCGGTGGTCAGTTTGTCTGTGAACGATGAGTTTCTTAGCAGTTTTCTCTTTTAGCCAATGTGTTGCGTTAAAAGGATGTTGTTAGTGAGATGAAGGTGAAAGATTGTGTTTGAGTTAGTGTTTAATACTTCATGGTTTGTGTTGATGTTTGTTACATTAGGTCTTCAAAATACCAAGGCGCTTTTAATTTGTAAGCACTCAGTTTGGGCTAGCGTACTACCTTTGGCTCTGACTCGAGACATGAAAAAGACAAATGAAGAGAGGCGATAAGATAAGAGTCATGTTTTTTTCCAGTCATGTTAAATAACAAAAGTAGATGTTTAATTCAGCGCGTCTCTGCCAAGTTCGTAGACTGCTGTTCTCTGTCACAACAACATCTGTGATGTTGTGAATTCGGCTTTAAATCCTCATTATGTTCTAGGACCTATTCTTGTTGGAACCACAACAAACTGTATTTTCCTGCTGTTGTATCATATTTCTCATGTGGGTCATCCAGTGTCTTAGTTTAGAGATTTGGATGAGATATTGTTTGGGTCAACATGTGTCTAGAATAGCTTCCAAGATTTCAGATCCAAAAGAATCATCTAGTTAGTATGTGTTTGTGTGTCAGGACCTAAATGTTTTATCCTCCCCAAGAGGGCAGAATTCCGAAAGAAGCTCAAAGTTGCTCCGAGTCCAAACGACTGCTTTTTGAGACACAGAAATATTACAATTAGCTGCCAACCTTTCTAGTTATCTTGTTTGGCGAGGACCAGGGCTAAGGACCGGGGCTGTGCCTGGACTTAATTCCAAAGTGCTCTAAAGATTATTGGGGAATTTGGAGAGGAAACGATGGAGGTCTTGCTTAGTGCCACATTCAGCAAGCCAGGAGAACCTGGCAATAACAGCACTTCAGGATGACTGTCTCCGACCGAATCTTAATATGATCTTTTTAATGCTAATGCACTTGTGGACTTGTGGACATGAGTTTTGTGTTTGTGAAGTTTTGAATACTAATGTTAGAAAATAACATATGACTGCTTCGAGAGAGACTGTCCATCATATATACATCCGATCTGGGAAGTTTTGTCAATATTCAGGATGTATGTTCCGGCGTTCACAACTTGGGCTTATCGAGAGTTTAATCATATTAATAATAACCACGCTGCACGTGACGTTGGTGAGCACGTTCGCTACGCTACTTTTCATATAGTGGTGTCCCATTTCATAGGGAAAGATTTAAACCCCCACTTCCCTCGTTGAGGGGAATTTACTCTTGAGGGCACTCAAAACCAAGTGGAAGTTTTAACGAAATGGGATGGGGCCTTTTACTTTAAAGCTGCATATCACATTTAAAAACATGGTTGTTAAAACCAGGTGTAAATTATAGAGAAATTGTTTTTTTTTAAACCGGCAAACAAGCCTTTACATTAAGACCTGCGGGTGTCAATGATCTTTTGTAGCGAACAGGTGGGAGATTTTTGGTTGCCATTAGTGTAACAGTTGTTACAATATCTATCATGACTTTTGTAGGAGAGAAACCATATGAACTTGAAGCGAGAGAGGATAATATACACATACAAGGGTACCTTACACTCTCATTTTCATTGGCACATTGAGTAAAAAAGGTTCCGCTATGAAAGTTAACTACTACCATTACATGCTCACTTCCTGTAAAAGTGTTGTTCTTTAATTTGAGAATTAGCAAGACTACAATGGCGCTTTGTGAGCACGGTCACGTTTATAAGATTATTCACTCCGGTTAAATGGCTATATTTGTGTATATTAAGTAAGAATTTCCGTACATCACATTAAGCATTTACCTCCATCGGACTGTGTACTTAACCTCTGAACGCAGCAAGGAATGTTCCAGAATGACTATCCGTCAGATTTGGTGGTATTTTGACTAATTTGCTTCTTTCTTGTATGTTTCTTCATTCGCATCGCTTGATATTCTTTTCTCTGTGAGAATCAAAACAGCGTTGAATGGGTTGCCTGTGATTGCCAACATATCTCACTCACCTCAAACAATGAGAAAAAGGAGATAAAAACCGAATTAGGAAATAAGATCATGTTTTGGCTCATCTAAAATAGAGACCTTGATCTGATAATGTGTGTAGCTCTCAGTTCACTTACATTGAAGGCCGCCTATTGATTCAAAAAGGCTGACTTGTTGCATGTGCGTATTTACTTTCCCTCCCTTTAATTAAGATCAGACAGGTAAATAAAAGTGGGAGTCGATGAAAACTCCCAAGAGAAGTACATATTTAGCAGGAACTATTCCCAGGTTATCCCAAAAGCCTTCCTTAACCTCCACTGGGCTGCTCGGAGCAGACCTGCGGTGTGTGAGTCAGCATAGAGCGGTGAACTGGGCCCTCCAGAAAAAGCCACTGCATTGCGTATGTGCAGTCCCCCACACAATAAGGGCCCTTTACCTATAAAAAGCCTCGTTTTTACAAACCGGGCCCAGCGAGTTCGTCCAAACCAGCGTTACGTTGTGTTTGTTTGCGTAGCCCTGAACCCTGGTCCTCCTGGTTTCGCTGCCAAACCGACATCACCCGGGGACGATGAGAAGACCTGGAACTCATCAGCTCTTTAACTACTCCTCTATTTCTTCTTTTCTCTCATTTATAGCCAAGACGACATCCGCTTTCCATTTTGAAAAGCTTGCCTTGGTCAAATGCATAATGAATCTTGTTTTCTGTCTGTGAGACCTGAACGTTCACTCGTCATATTGGTAATTTTCGTTTTGCTGTTGAGTGACGCAAATTCATCTTCACATTCTTTAGCAAGCATATGTTGGTTATTATCCAGTTGTACTATACGAAGAAGGTGACGACCACTTGAATAAAGCGGGCAGTGATGTAATTGTCTCGGTACATTTGAAAAAAATCCCATCGCCCCCCGAAAATGTGGTTTGTATTTTAATAGCATCAAGGTGCTATTTTACAGGCTATATGCGGCATGTAAATAATATCGCGTCTTTAGCTGCTTTATTTGTCACATTTCAAGCACGAAATTGCTTTTGGCAGGGCATAAGTGGGCTGCGCAAGCATAACGGCCACTGAATTGAGCTAATGTTCACGGAGGTGTGGGAATGCAGCCGAGGGCTGCCGTCTCCTTATTCCTTACATGATTTATGGACAAGGGAGGGAAAAAGGATTAACTGACTTTCTGGACTAGATGAAGAGATTAGATCTGAATGTGTATCGACTTTCTGCTGCACCTGACTTGTTCGTAAATCGTGGAAACGTCTCAGATTATTTGGTTTAGACTCGATTGCTTTGTGTTTTAACGCTCAGCGTAATTGCACTGCATTGCCAGTCCTCGTTTTCGCTGTTATCTTAGGAGCGGTTCGTTTTCCAAAAGTCATCAGGCCTAATAGGCAGAGTTTCCTTCAAGCCTGGGAAGTGTATTAAACCTCATCCGTTAAGACCGTACATGCCCACCCAGACTTTAATGAAGTTATTGTAAGATAACAGACAGTTGTTGCATTTTAATCCTACGAGAAATTAGTGATATTAATTCAGCAAATAATTTAGATAGTTGCTAAAACATTCAAACATAATTGAACGTTTAGTCATTTTAGCTAATGTCTGTTTGTTTGTTTGTTTAGCTTTTGTTTGCTTCTTTCTTTATTTATGTCCTTATTTCTTTATTTATATCTTTTTTTATTTATGTTTTATTTATGATAGCTGCTGCATTTCAAACCTAATTGAAAGTTTAGTCATTTTAGCTAATGTCTGTTTGTTTGTTTGTTTGTTTAGCTTTTGTTTGCTTCTTTCTTTATTTCTTTCTTTATTTATTTATATCTATATTTATATCTTGAATTATTTTTTTATTTTTTTATTAATGATAGCTGCTGCAATTCAAACCAAATTGAAAGTTTAGTAATTTTAGCTAATGTTTGTTTGTTTGTTTGTTTAGCTATTGATCCTTTTTTATTAATATATATCTTAATTTATTTATATCTTTTATTTATTGATTTATATCTTTATTTCTTTAGTTTTTTATTTATTTATGATAGCTGCCGCAATTCAAACCTAATTGAAAGTTTAGTCATTTTAGGTAATGTCTGTCTGTTTGTTTAGCTATTGTTCGCTTTTCTATTTATTTATATCTTTTATTTATTTATATCTTTATTTATTTATTTTTATTTATTTATGATAGCTGCTGCAATTCAAACCTACTTGAAAGTTTAGACATTTTAGCTAATGTTTGTCTGTCTGTTTGTTTAGCTATTGTTCGCTTCTTTACTTATTTATTTATTTCTATCTTTATTTATTGTAATTTTTTTATTTATTTATGATAGCTGCTGCATTTCAAACCTAATTGAAAGTTTAGTGTTTTTAATGTTGTTAACGTCTGTTTGTTTATTTGTTTGTTTGTTTGTTTAGCTAAAATTTTTTGTTTTTGGTCTTTCTTTTTCTTTCCAATCATCCATCCTCCCTTTTTAACCTTTTGTCCGTTTCCTTCTGTCTTTCCACCTTTTTCCTTCTTTTTCTCCATCCATCTTTGTCTTTCCTGCTCCTTCTTACACTTTCACATACCTCTTCCTTCTTTTATTTATTCCTTTTCCTTCCTCCATCTTTCTTTCTCATTCTCTCTCTGCTGCCGAAAGATATACAGTGTATTGAGAAGACCCCTGATACTGTGCCCAATACTGCTGCAGTGTTTTCTTAAATCTGCGTTGCCTCACCACAGGAAGTCCTATGCTCATGAGTTGGATAATGTTTGCATCTCTGGACTGTGACATTCTGTTCAGGGATGCATGATTCAGATTTCCTCCGAGAATCTCAACTTTCTTCTCTCATATAGATTTATATTTGATCCCAGATCTCCAGGCGGATCTTTTGGCAGAACAGCTTATTTTATTAGACTTTCTTCTTGAATATAACCTTCCCCTACAAGATGTCTCGGGAGGCTTTCCCTGTTGGGAAGGGCTTTGTAAGTTCATGTTTGTCTTTTTTGTAGGAGTTGAATACAGTGGCCCCCAAAAGCACTTGGACCCTTAAGACGCACTTCGAAATGTATGAATTTCATTGCGTAAGAAACAAAATATTAAATCAACTGGCGCATTTGCAAAGAAGTGATGCAAGAATCCTCTCTTTTCTCTTCCTCTGGTCATGTCTCTATTAATATTTTTTATACTTCAGTCATTAATTTTATAAGTGGGGCTTATATCATTTTTGCAACCGCTCTATATGACACATGGTTGGCACAGCTTTTGCATCAATGAACAGGATTTGGATATTTAGAGCCAATGGGCACCGATGCCAAGGTGGGCCTTTTTGCTCTTAATTTAAACCTGGCATTTTGGTTCCAACTGCTCCTACACATGTCGTTGTGGTCGTACATCTGTCTGGTAACATTATGTGTTTTGCGCACACTCCTCCTGCCTAACTACTCCCACTAGCTTTAGCTTTGTGTGGTCTCACTTCCTCTCATAGCTTGTTACTATAGCACCTACAACAGCCTGTGGATGGAAACCTCTGGGGAAAGCCTTCCAGTACTCATAAAAGCTATATCGGATTAAAATTATGGAGCAAGAAGTTGCCCACTTTATACCTGTTAATTTAGCACCCAACATACAAATGAACCGCAAATTTGGACCGGGCCTAACTAGTTTTCCACTTCAAAAATGAGCTTCAGACAGTCGGCAGATTTTTTAGTCCTTCAGTTAGATGGATTGTTACATGACTGTTTGGGTTTCTCTTTTTTGGACCTTTGAATGAATGTTAGTCACAAAAACGATTTTAGCCAATCCACCATGAATTACTCGAGTATCTAGGTTTGTCATTCTTTGTACTCCTCGTAACCCATTTGGTATTTTTGTGCGAGGATAGGGAAACAGGAGAAATAGGAAGTATTAAAGCTGGGAGGACGCTGGACGTGAGCACTCGCCACCTTTACTTGCTCCCGATTTTACAAGCATACCTCTGGCTAGCCTCTTATGGCTTTATGAAACACTTAAATGGCTTTAATTGAATTTCCACGGTTTAAGGTCGGCAGCCAGGGGTTTGCCTCGTACCGCAAAGAGGAGAAAAAGCCACTAACTATATATGTGCAAGAAAAGGTAGTCCCCACGCTCCAGGGTTTCCCAAAACACAGCCAGATGTGGGCGTCTCTTTGCGGTATTTGTTTGTTTGTTTACTGCTGTATGGAAAGTGTGGGCACAAGAATATACGAGGGATTCCCTTGGGCGCACAGTGTCATCTGAACCCAAGCCAGAATTATATTGTGCGCCATACTGGAGGAACCACAAAACTGGTGAGCGGTATCGTTTATTGTCAAGTAACTTGGTATTTCATGTTGTTTTTGGAAGCTGAACTAAAGATGTTAACCTTTATATTGAGCATATACTTTTTCTCGCAATAGAACGTAACTTTCCAGTGGAAATGAAACATTGCCATTTTGAAACCATTGCGTCTGGGCTTGCCAACATCCTTAGTTTTTGCTAACATGCTATTTACCAAATTAAATAAATAAAAAAAATTCGCAAACACAAGAAAGAGTTGCCAGATCATCATTGCTTATGACTTAATAGCTGGGTTACTTTTCCGGCTGTTTTAATATGAAATTTGGTTTAGTGTAGTGTGAAGTCCAGCATCTGTAATATTAATTTAAATGCATGCTTTTCTTTTTACAATCTATATATTGTAAGTTAGTGTGCGAATTAACTAGCTGAAAAGTGACGTGCGAAGGAAAAGGAAAGCAGCCAGAAGATGAAAAGGCATCATGATGCCTGTGAGGGATTTATTAAGTTCCTGTTTTTCTCCAAGTGTTTTGAGTTGTCATGTTATCAGGCGAGTGTGGTGACGTAAAGCTGGCTGCCATTTTTCAGACCTGTCAGTTTTTGCTTTGCGAACAAAGAAACTGCGCTTGGATGTCTGCTTCGTAGCTGAACCCAAGAATTTTGCAATGATCCCTACAGAAAATCTGTTTGGCTACCTCAAAACTACCGTTTGAAGGCAAAAGCGAACAAACCTTTGTACTCAGAAGCGATGTACAGTATGTGTCATTAAAGCAGATGTTGTGCTAGCCTTAAATGTGAAAACTAGCGGTTGTATTATTGATAGTTTTTGACCTACAAAGAAAGCATGTTAGTCCCAAAAAGCATATAACTTTATAACGCAGACTAGATTTTTATCGTAATGGTCACAGAGCACATGGGTACATTGGTTGGTGAAGAGATGAACCCGAAATGTTCTGCTTGCTTCTGTCTCTGCTTCCAACGCCAGAATTGTTTTTTCGTCCCAGGCAAGAAATCTTGTTGTTGTTCTTAATTCGCACCAAGCTTTGTGGGCTATTTTAACGTGTCACGGTTAACTTACCCCTCACATCTGCTGGGTAATTCACCCCTTGATGAAGTTAAACCATCTCACAAAAAAAGACAGGAGAAGCTTGCTTCCATCTGGTGGAGATTTGAAAAAGAGAAGGATGGGGAAAAAGAAATAAAGCCTGACGCTCTGGTAGTTTTTTGGCCAGCATTGACTGTTTCTGAACCATCTGGATCTTATTAGCACAGATCTGCAGCTTTTCAGTCTCGTTCGGGTACGACGGATGAGCTGTGTCGACTTTGAAGAAGATATTTGGAAGCAATGGACAACAGCGTAGTTAAAATCTGGCCGCCATCTTCCATCATAATTTATCCATCTTACTTTTCTATTCTGGTCTCTCTCTCTCTCTCTCTCTTTCCTTCCCTCGATGTCTCTCTCTCGTTTACGCTCGTCAGTCACGTGTTCTCCAACAGTTCCCAAGCTCTCACGGGGCCTATAAAATATCACTCTATTTAGGTGGATCATCTCCGTCCTGTATCCGTCCTGTCAGCCTGTATTACTCGTTCTGGAAGTGGAATGGCTATTAATCGAGGACGTTAAAAACCGTCGGTCGTGAGCTTCACCCCGCGAGCTTCAGGGTTTTAGTAATGAAGTGTTTGGTGATGGGGTGAGCCCTACCAGTTCTTTCTCTCTTCTCCCAGGGCCCCTGTAATGGTTTCACAGCTGATGAAAAACAGTTAACTGGCCAGTGAAAGTGGCTGTTAAATAAACACGACTGAAGTTAACAGGTCTGGAATGGCATAATTTGAGAATCTGCCATGAAGACATGATCACACCACCTGACACCTTTATACAGCCAATAAGTGATGTTAGGCGTCACTTGACAGGTTTCGCTATGGAATCAGATCCCAATTGTTTGTATAGTAGTAGTAGTAATTGCTGTAAAAAACAGTGGGAACCAATTTCAGTGCCTTCCAATACAATCGCATGGCAATTTATACGTGTTTTACGAGGTAGATAATTCGTACAACCGCATTTGTACATTTTTGTATCATTTACTGTCGCCCCTGTGATTTTGGAGTTTCATTATTGTTTTTAATAATCATATAATTTTTGCAATTCACTTCCAATTGCTGTAGTTTATAAAAAGTTACATTTGCTTAATTTATTTGAAATAATGTAAATCATGTTGTAATGACTTCCTGATCACGTTATTTTGGAGTGTACAACGATGATGTTAGCAGCTTCGATCATCCGACATTTAGGCATTTGAGTTTTAAATTTATTTATAAAACCTAACAGATTTAGTTTTTTTGTTCGTACCATAGACTGTTAAAAAAGATGGACGACGCGACGTCGCCTCCCACCATTGTAATGAATTGAAGCCAAAAATGTCCGACCACGGTCGCCGCCATGTTACGTAAAAACGTCAGTTTGGAGCCAAGGCATGGGCAGAAGGAATCGTCAGTGGAGCCAGAGGCGGAGCCGCGGTATCAAACATCCGCCCAAACGCCCGCGCGACCAATTCAACCACACCAATCATAACGTCACGCCCCGTTTCTTTTGCATCAAATTACATGCTAAAATGAAACTTACCACAATAATGAATACTTGAACATATACCAGCGTGATAAAAACTACTTGAACGGACCAAAACCATCTTTCGGAAACTTTTATTGGAAGTGTAAATTTTTTTATTTAGAGCAGAGTCCCATTTGTTTGAATGGAGAGGGTGGGGTTTATGACTTGTACTGCAGCTAGCCACCAGGGGGCGATCAAAGAGCCAGAGGCTTCACTTTTCAAGGCTTATGAGGCACACCCGGTTCGTACAGGTATACGAATACTTCTTTAAAAGTATTTTTATACTTTTGTGTTTGATTTTTTGTTGCATCTTCTCGGGACAATGTTCGTATCAATTCATACGACCACATTTATAAATTTTTATATAATTTGTTGTCCCCCCTCTGTCGTTGGGGCTAGGGGCGGGTTTAGGGTTTTATTATTGTTTTTTATACAAAAACAAAAATGCAGGAACGCAATGACGAACCCTTTTTGTGAAAGGAAAATGTTTCCGCGCATTTGGATTCCGTGATTCCGTCCGAGTTATCCGCATCACAGAAATTATAGGGCTCTACTAATAAATTAATAACTTGCCTCATCTTACTCCACTGTGATTGTATCTGGAAGTGCACAAAAGCATTACGCATAGTGCGTAAACATTATCGATCACTAATCGAACTGTCATTATGGTTTTATCGGGAAACTTAATTATATCGGGAAAATCGTTATCGAAGTATTGGCCAGCACTACGTACAGGTATACACACATTTTCAAAAGTTGAAAATATTTTTGTGTTTTTTGTTGCATTATCTCAGAACTTGGTATTAAGAGTTTGCTCTTATTTATACATTGAGTGAAATCGACTACTAAGCTACTTTAAGACATAATTGTGACAGAGCCATGTCCAGATGGAGTTCCTACATCTCCTTTTCTTATTGAACCTACAACTTTCCTTTTGGCAGCCAATATCCTTTAAGTGCACTGCCACACTCCTAATACACAGCATCAAAGTTGTATCCTGCAAGGCGTCCTTGACCTTTTGAACAGTGCTGGGTTCTGTTGTCTCACCCACTTCTGGTCTGATCTATCAGTGTTTGCCCATAGCGATGAAAAAACTTCCTGAACGACCACAGGAAATTTACGAGAAGGTCTCTTTTCAACACCTGTCTTCACACTTTTTCCTTCTCAAAACCCTGTTTGCTTGTCTTTCTTAAACACACACACACATTCTGTCTCATTAACGTTCTCAATCGTACAACCCCTTTTCATTTCCCAGCATTTCTGTCCCATTTCTTTCCGTCCTGGTTTTTGTATGTTTCCTATGTGTTTTGTGTGTAAGATGCTCAATCATCCTGTCAATGGGAAAATTCCCACCTGTAGATTTTAATCCAGATATCTGGTCCTCCCATTTGCTTCAGAGTTTATAAATGTATTAATAAATTTGTATATTGAAACAGAAATCCTTCATACTATATGTTATTCCCACTGTGTGTTATTCGCACTGTATATTGCACGATTATAAAATTAATGCAGTTATAAATGCTGTAAGCTAATATTTTCCTTTAAACAAGTCTAAAATTTGCATTACTCGGTGTAGACTCATTCACTAAAACTTTTTTAACCTGCTAAACCTCAGAGCAGCTGGCTAAATCTGGTTGCACCCAATAGCCATTAACCAATTCACCTCTAACAAGACGTGCTATGGGATTTGGCCTGGGCGAATATAAGTCATAAACGGAAATATTTAGGAGGTTATTCATAATTTGGCACTTTATAGTACCTTGTTCTGTTTAAGTTTATAGCTGTAACCATATTCGCGGCATCTTATTTCACATAGCTCCCTAAAAGGGGGGCCAAAGACGAGAATAATGCGATTTTTTTTTCTTCAGATACAGTTGGTCTTTCTATCCCTACATTTCTTCTTGTTTTACATGAGAAGAGAGAATAGACACTTTGTGTTCAGTCTCTGCCATCTCTAGGGCTGCCCATGAAAATGCCAACGTCTGTTGTCTAGTGTGCAGTAACATTCAAAGCGGTGGCATTAGGAAAGCTGATATCGGCTCTTCGGGATTAGTCCGAGTATTTGAAGATGATTGAGTTTTAGGCCGGTATACTTTACTTTGTATTTAATGTTAACTTGTACAAGCTTTTAACTAATCTCTTAAGAGAGATTAATAAACGAGCCAAGAGGGAAATGTTAAAATAATGGAAACCGAAGAGGTCAACAGTTTACTGTAGTTTTTTTTTTAAGTAAATGTTTGCATTCTGGTCCACTATGATACATAGATCCAATCCGGTTATGTCTTGATTTGCATAGTCGATTTGTTGTCTTTAGATTTGATAAGTGCAATTGTGCGGTTTGGTAATTATCTCTTAGCAGATTCCGGCTGAAGTAATGTACAAACACTAGTTTGAAATGCTTATCAACAATCCTTTGTTAATTCTTACTTTTGTTCACGGCCCTTGTTTTTACACTTTTCATTTCGCAAAAGGAAAATACATTATTTTATCTCAAAAGATTACGCCATACCTCAGCTGGACAAATCCTGGGAGTGTTTTCTTTTTGAAATCGCAAATTCTTGACACAAAAGACTTGGGAGAGATAAGTCTGTGTAATTCAATGCTCACTGCAGCCCGTTTGAGTCTCAGCTCCCCCAGAGTAGCATGTACATGTAACTAATACACTTTAACATGTGTATACGGATGGAAATTCAGCAATTCGGTAGTCAGATATGGATGTTCTCCATAAGCTTAGAAATGCTAAACAGGCAGCTTTTTTCCCTGTAAAAACATTTGATTTGATATGTGTTCCTGTGTCTGATTTTAATGTTTTTTTCTTGCTCTTTTTAAGTTATAATGTAGACTTTGTACAGTGCAGGCCACAGTCTCCTGCTTCTGATACTTGAGGGTATCAGCATTGGCTTATCTCACCGTTGGCTTAGTAAAGGAAAGTCTGCAAATGCTTAACATGGCTCAGTTCAGTACTGTACACACATTTTTACATAGATTTTATACAGATGCTATATGTCCAAAGAAGACATATCATAGACTTTGATATAAAGCAAATGTATTGTTTATATACAAGAAATGTTATTGTAGTATACACACTATAAACATTGGTCTTCAAAAGGGGTCCGAACTTCTTGGGGGTCCATGCTGGTATTTTTTGGGGGGTCCTCCTTTTTTTAATTTTTTATAATACTTTTTTAAAGAAGTTAAATGAAACAAAAATGCATTAAAGGGATATTCCACTTTCATAAAAATAAAATCCTGATAATTTACCCACCCCATGTCATCCAAGTTGTTTATGTATTTATTTGTTTAGTCGAGAAGAAATTACGTTTTTTTTTTATTTAGGAAAACATTCCAGGATTTTTCTCAATTAAGACCCAAAAATGAAAATAATTCAATTCAATTCAATTTTATTTATATAGCGCTTTTCACAAAAGTCAATTGTTTCAAAGCAGCTTTACATAAAGCAGTGAAAAGCACAGAAAAACGACAGATAGCACAACAAAATACATGATAGCATGAGCAGTTAAATTTGCTGCGGCTATGACTCAATATTATAAGTGCACGTATTACTAAAGCAACGTATAGAAGAGGAAGCTAGGTAAAGCCCAAAAAGGCTGTCTCCCCGGGGTGAAAAACCCCCTAGGAGGAAAAAAAACCCCGGGGCTTTTATCCGAGGAAAAATAAGTCCTAGGAGGGAAAAACCCTTGGGAGAACGGATAAGGAGATTTAGCGGTTTTGCCGGTGATCGTTTGTCAGTCATCAGCTGGGCATGACGTTGAAGGACGGCCAGTAGATCAGAGGTGTGCCGACTTTCACATCTACCGGGACTGGGTCTGTTTGTCTCGTTGTCCTCGGGTCGAGGACGAGACAGGGAGAGAAAAACAAAATCGTATTAGCGTAGCAGCCGTTCATATGTATTGAAGTGTCACACAGTGATGTGGTTTAACTCAGCTTAGTTCCAGACAGACTAACTATTGCGGCATAATTATATTATCCACAGTTGAGGATTTAGCATATTGGGGGCCCAATGCGAGGGTATATATGGTAAATAAGGGTCACCTTCTGATCTTTAAGAGAAAATGAAACCTGACGACCCGTTTGACTAAGGCCTAAAGCCCCACTGTCGTCGTTAATGCAGGTTCAGTGGCAAACGGGTCTATATTGTATATCATTTACAGGACCAGGAGAAAACGCCAAAAACATCGCAACCCGACCATACATACCAACCCATTTGACTAAGGCCTAAAGCCCCACTTTCGTCGTTAATGCAGGTTCAGTGGCAAACGGGTCTATATTGTATACCATTTACGGGACCAGGAGAAAACGCCAAAAACATCGCAACCCGACCATACGTGCTAACCCGTTTGACTAAGGCCGGAAGCCCCACTGTCGTCGTTAATGCAGGTTCAGTGGCAAACGGGTCTGTATGGCATACTATTCACAAGACACACGAAAGCGCGAAAAACGCAACCCGACCATACATACCAACCCGTTTGACTAAGGCTGGAGGCCCCACTGTCGTCGTTAATGCAGGTTCAGTGGCAAACGGGTCTGTATGGCATACTATTCACAAGACACACGAAAGCACCAAAATCGCAACCCAACCATACGTGCCAAACCGTTTGACTAAGGCCGGAAAAGCCCCACTGTCGTCGTCATTAATGACTCACTCTCATGTCGTTCCAAACTCGTAAGACCTCCGTTCATCTTCAGAACACAGTTTAAGATGTTTTAGATTTAGTCGGAGACCTTGTTGACCCTTCTTTGAAAATCTATGTACGGTTTACTGTCCATGTCCAGAAAGGTAATAAAAACATAATCAAAGTAGTCCATGTGACATCAGTGGGTCAGTTAGAATGTGTTGAAGCATCGAAAATGCATTTTGGTCCGAAAATAGCAAAAATTATGACTGTAATCAGGATTGTCTTCTCTTCCGTGTCTGTTGTGAAGCGAGACTAAAGTCACGTGACTGCAATAACGCGGATGACGTGTTATCAGGTCCGCCCCAACTGGTTTGTTTGTTTGTTTGTTTGTTTGTTTGTTTGTTTGTTTGTTTTGTGCGCCCAGGCTTCGTTTACAGTTTGAGGGAGATGCACGCTGTAAGTTTGAAAAAACGCAAACATGTCTGAGGATGACACGTCATCCGCATCACTGCAGTCACGTGACTTTAGTCTTGCGCATGCGCTTCAGAACAGACGCGGAAAGGAAGACAATGCTGAGATGATAATATACGAAATTGCACCGATGCACCAATATTAATTTTTTCCACCAATATTGATAGCTTGGTGGTTATTATATTAACTTGCATTAGCTAAATTCAGAGCTCAAATTCATTGCAGTTTCCTTTTCTCTTTTTGATAGCCAATAGTGTGAAAATTGCTTTTATCGAGCAATACTGATTATTATTGACATCAGTGCGTCTCTACTTGAAGTAAAGGTTTCATGTCAAATTATATAAAATGTGATTAAAATGAAGGTTTCCTTGCTAAAATAAAAAAAATATTATTATGTAGTATTAAAATTATTGTTATGTAGTATGTATGTATGTATATGTGCATACAAAAACGGTAATTTTAATATATTTGTAACGTAATTATCATAACAAAGTATGTTAATCCAGTTTGACCCCTCTATATACATTAAGGGGTCCTTGGTCCAAAAAAGGTTGCACACCTCTGCTATAAACGGTATAACTGGCTTTTTGTAAAAAAAAGAAAAATGGCTTTATTTAATAAACAATAATAAAATCCATGGTATGGTATGTCTTCATCACCGTTACTTATAGCTATAAGTGTATATTTATGGATTTTTTACATTATATGGACCTTTATTTTTCCTTCCTTTTTAACTTCTTTGAAAGCAGTTATTTTACAGTGACTTTCTGAAGGCCGGTAAGCAATATAACAGTTATTTATAAGGCAATTATAAAGAGCAGTAAAGTTTTGTTTTGACTGTGAGGAGGTACAGATTGACGGGCCTGCGTTGAGAGATGTCTCGTGTAGTCGTGTGCCAGAAACTGTGTCGAAGAATTCACAAACTGGTGTTAAACTCATAAAAACAACAACAAAAAGTGCAAAAAAACAAATCTTTCATCATCTCAACAGAGGAAGCTGTCAGTACCCTTTAGCCCAAACTGTAATTACACGATAAAGCTTGCTATCTTAACTGTTATTAACAATTATATAAAATTGCCTTGGAATTTCCGGTTTTAAGTGTTTGCCGGAGAAATTCTCTTATCTCGGATTTGGAATTTGTGCTAAGCTTTTTATTGCTTCAACGTCTTTAGTTTCGTTGCCTATTGTGGTTATATAAGGGCTGTTATAACATTTTGTTGTGCATTTTGCAAGGCTTTTTTTCAACTTTTAATTAATTGCAGACGGTCACATACGAAGCGAAGGAGTGTCCCGTAGTATCATGGTCCTTTTTTGAATTGGAGATCTTGTTGCTAAGAGAGATGAACTGGAATGTGTACCATTCAGAGCGTCAGTGCTGACCTTTAACCTTTCTGAGAGGCTTTTACTGAATCCTCTGCCATAAAGATCCTTTTTTAAAGCAGGTTAATAGAGGAAGGCAGAATGAGAGAATAGAAGGTTTATTGCAATAAGCAGTGATGGTGTTTGGCGAGGTCATGTTGGGCATCTCACCCCAGTCCTAATGGCTTCACAGCTGTTGTGTGCCCTGTTTTCCCGTGCCATTTCTGGAAAGGTTCCTCTGCCACAGAATAACAAGCCCAATAAAGGAACCCTCACTACGTTCTATTCCAAATTATAAAGCACGATTATGACCACGCCAGACTTTCTCGCTGAAATGAAAATAATGGTTTTATTTGGCAGTTACACTTAAACGAGGGCTGCAAATGAGTTGAAGGTTTTTTCATTTGGTGTGGGTTACAGGGTTTCTGAAATGAGTCCATCTTTCCATACTGGGTTATAAAAGTAAAACCCACAAAAGGTACTGTCCTGTTTGCTGGCCAGACTGTAAATGCACTGTAAAATACTGTAGTTTGGGGTTATCATTTTTATGTGTATTTTAGTTTCAAGTTACACACTGTACAGCCATCAGGTTGTGAATGCTTCACATGGATGTGTTTTGGCCCCTGGGTTCACACATTGTTGGATGTATGGCTGTCTTGGTCACTACTGTATGGGGTTTACGCTGACCTCTTATAGTGCAGTATTGGTTTAGGGTTTCCCCGCCTTGCGTTAACATAGGCTGACCTTAATGGCATTTTAATTTTATGAAGGCAGTGAAGACCCCCTTAGAAGACAACTGTTCTGACAGGTGGCAGTGCACCCTACAGTATGAGATCATCAAGACTGTTTACTACAGTACTTAAAAGTTAACAAAATTCCACATGTTGGTCATTTGATAACCCTGTTTTTTATTTGAAATGATAAAAACAAGAAACAACGAATATTTCATCTTTTTTATCAAGCACATTACAGAAGGTGGTGGTACATTACTGTAGAAAAGCGGCAAAACTCGTAACACTGGCTCTATTAAATGTTAATTTTAACATCCAGTCATCATTAAGTCTACATGTGTGGATAATGTGTACCATATGTGCTATACATTATATAACAAACTGTATACCCTATAGTTTCGCCATTATATCACCACTAAGATATTTGGTTTATAATATTTATTATTATTCAAAGCCATAATATTTCATAGACCACCTAACAACCTGGTAATTCCACACTGTTTTAGTTATTTTTAACAGCTGTGGCCTAGTTGAAGGACAAATTACAGATAGGTTGAAACTTTTTTCCTTTTGCAGAAGATGCAGGTTTAATTCTGACCTAATTTTCTATTATTACTAGAAAATTGCCCGGACTCCTTTAATGTTAAAGATGTGGATGCCCAGTCTATGACATCAGCTTAAGAATGTTACATATTACCCTACCAGACATCTTCTCACTTAAATAGATGCACAGTATAAAAGATTACCTAAAGGCTTTATCAGTCATTGCATTATCAAGCAAAAAACATAAGATATTCACACATCTTAAAGGAAAACACCACCGTTTTCAATGTTTTACTATGTTCTTTCTTAACTAAGACAAATTAATACATACCTATCTTATTTCAATGCGTGCACTTAATCTTTGTACAGCGCGTCGTGAATGTGTTAGCATTTAGCCTAGCCCCATTCATTCCTTAGTATCCAAACAGGGATGAATTTAGAAGCCACCAAACACAGCGCGCAGTAACATCATTACTCCTGACTACTCCCCCTCGCTCAAACTTCCGTCAATATTACTCCGCCCAAGATCGAAGTGCTGCAAACTTAGTGCTCTTCGCCATACAATACAGTTCTCATTTTTATCCGCTTTAACTCTTTCACCGCCATTAACGAGATATCTCGTCAATTAAGAGAAAACGCTTCCCCGCCAATGACGAGATTTTCCGTCTTTCCGCAATACCGCTATTATCCACCAGGTTCCGCAACTTTTTAAACCCGGAAGTATTGCCCTATGGCAAGCGGCTGCATGTCCGTGTCTGTTTGAAAGATCGCTCTGAATGGGATCTATATGAAAAGTCCGTCACAAAAATTGAATTATCTCTGCTTTTTGCTCAAAATATGGTGTTTTTGCAGAAGCCTACCCATATTCAAAAGCTGATTACAAAAGAACCACTGAAGGTAGGATGAAACGGTTTTTTTTTTGTTTGAAAGCAGAGGGTCTGTTCTTTCATTTGGTATATTGTATGTTTATATATTTAAAGAAGAACATTTTCTGGAAGGCATTAAACTTTGGTGAAAATCATGAAAAACGCTGGCACTGGCTGGCAACTTTTTTTTAAAACGCTGGCCGTGAAAGAGTTAAAAATCGCCACTTTGATTTTGTGCCTCCATACTTACTCGTGTAACTACTCATGTAACAGTCTTTAAATCGGGAAAACGTGGAAGTGTTTGGTGGCTTCTAAATTCATCCCTGTTTGGATCCTAAGGAATGAATGGGGCTAGGCTAAATGCTAACACATTCACAACGCGCTGTACAAAGATTAAGTGCACGCACTGAAAAAAGATAGGGATGTATTAATTTGTCTATGTTGTAGTAAAACATGGTAAAATATTGAAAAACGGTGGTGTTTTCCTTTAAAATATTCAGATGTTTGATGCTTATAATGGCACATATGAATTCCTTGTCAATCTAAATATAGTCATGTGATGCAACAGTTTTGTTGTTTAAATTTTAATACAGTATGTGATACGAAATCCTGTGCTCCTATTGGATTGGATAGGACCTGAAAATACAGCAGGTCCTTATTACAGTAGCCTCCGAATCAGTGTTTCTCAACCAGGGGGCCTCAACAAATTTCCAAGGGGGCCTCACAATGACTTAAAATAAGACAAAACAAGCATTAAAATATGCTAAAGCAACCAAATATCAAGACATTTCTTATTGTTTGGTTATTTTTATAACAAATATACATCTGTCTTATCATGTCAAGCTCAAGTACTGTATATTTTATTCGGTGGAAATTGACTGGGGGGGACTATATGGTGGCCTTGAAATGAAAAGGTCCCATTCATCTCAGTAAGACTTTTTTCTTAATTACATAAATAAATATTTCTATATAACATGTTCATGTGATGCACAATAAAAGTGTAAGATTGAGTACCTCAAGAATCTGAGATGTTTCGAGTTAAGCTCTTTGGCATCTGGTTGACTCCTAACAGTTTGTATATCCACACCTGCGTTTTATTATCATCGAATTGAACGAAACAGACAGAATAGAGGAATGAAAATGAAAGGAAAATGGTGGTAGATAAATTAAAGTTAGTTTAGGGCTTGGGATGAGGTTCCAGGTCTGCGAGGAAACCCCAGGAGCATTATAAGCTTTGTCTTTGAAAACGAATAAAATATTTTTTTTCTCACAAGAGGTCTTTCGAATTGGCAAGAGCTGATTTGTCAATCAATAAAGCCAATTTTAGTGTAATCGCTCTAAATCCCCCACTACCGTATTAAGTCCTTGCTTAATATGTCTGTCTTCATATTTTCACAGATAGTTTGAGGAACTGTCAACAGTATGTTTGAAAGTTACTATGTTGAAGTTAACTAGGCTTAAAGGTCCCAACATCTGTTAATCTGTAAAATAAAGACACTTGTGTGGACATTGTGCTGATGGGAAAAAATACGACAGATTTTCCAATACTGTCTTCTCTTTTTTTAGTACTACATAGTAAACTGTAAACCAGTTGTTTGTTATCTTAGCTATGTGTACCATTAGCATGGTCCTGATATGAGTAAGAAAGAAGAGTGATTTATATAAAATACACATTTTATAATTATTTTTGTTGGGGGTTTCAATGCAATGTATGCATTATTAAAGGGAAACTCCACTTAAAAAAAGAAATTGCTCATTTTCTAGCTCCCCTAGAGTTAAACAATTTTTTTGCGTTTTGGAATCCATTCAGCTGATCTCCAGGTCTGGTGGTACCACTTTTAGCATAGGTTAGCATAATCCATTGAATCCGATTAGACCATTAGCATCACGCTAAAAAATAACCAGAGAGTTTCAATATTTTTCTATTTAAAACTTGACTCTTCTGTAGTTACATCGTGTACTAAGACACTAAGACTGTTTCTTTCGATCTTAGTACACGATGTAACTACAGAAGAGTCAAGTTTTAAATAGGAAAAATATCCAAACTCTGGTTATTTTTGAGAGTGATGCTAATGGTCTAATCGGATTCAATGGATTATGCTAAGCTATGCTAAAAGTGGTAGCGGCAGACCCGGAGATCGGCTGAATGCCCCAAACAAATAAACTGGGGGAAATTATGCACATGTTAATCTGATATACTAGAGGTTGATTTGCTTTAAAACTGGAGAGATATCTGAATAAAAAGGCATTTTCATGGCCACAGACCATTTGGAGTTTTCATGGCTAATTTTGTTAGCGTCGTAGCCTGAGAGGCCTTTGAATGATAGCATGTGTTTTCAGGCAGACATTGTGGTTGCATAAGCTGCTTTCCCTTCCAAGCTTAACATTAAACCAGTGAATGACCAAGCCTGAACGTCCATTCAGAATTTTTACTCGGGCGTTTATTGATGGCTAGGAAGTTTTTTTCTACATTATGTAAAGATCAATCTGTGAAAAAAACCTTGATATTTTTAATACTAAGACGATGCCAAAGATGAAAATCAATGTGAAATCAAGATTATTAGATTATGAGACAGGGTCACATTTTTGCACTTAGACTTTGAGCACTACATCATTTCTTTAAATTTCTTTGATGTTTGATTCAAAACAAATATTTGATCTGACCTGTGAGCCAAGCTGTCGTCAGTTAATGGTTTCAAAGACCATTGTTTTTTTACTTCAGGCTATTTTGCCAGTTATGTATTAGCGCTAATAACTAATGTATGCATGCTTTTCTCCTGAATAACATGAACAATATGGTGGCTGTTTTTATGCTATTTTACGTAAGCATGCTGTGGTCAGGTGCTCCGTGCGGTTTGGCCTTGGATTTACAATGATAGTCTTTGGCAAAGGTAGTAGGATGATTGATATACACGGTATTATGGAAAGGGTTATCAGGTAAAGATGTAGACTAGTACTGCATGTAAACTGTCAGCAAACAGACATACTGTACAGGCATTTGGCCAATTTAATGAAGGCCTGTCTTTTATAAAACCCTAAAATTCTGGGTCAGGGTGGGTATAAGCAAGTTATATGAGCCAAGGCTTGTCAAACATTTCATCCTTCATCTATTAATTTATAAAAGAATGACCCTGATGTCTGTAAGTATAGTCAAATCTCTGGAGATATCACTTTTAAAATCTTTTCAAGGTTAGTGCAAGGTTGCGAGATATTTCCATTTTTTTGACATACTTAAATGTAATTGCACTTTGTGTACCTTTTGCACGACTTACATGGTCCCTAGCTAATCTGGATTTTTTAACACAATCAAGCCCCTGGCCTGAGGACAACAACAATTGATAATTCATTGCCGTCTTTATTGACAAGGAATATCTGTGGCCTTTGTTGCTCTGACCCTGGTGGGTAACATAAGGGCAGCACCTGCGCCGGTCCCTCCGAAGCACTCTAATATGGGACCATCCGGGGCCCCTGATTGCCTCCCCTTGGGAAGCCAAGAACTCCAGAATTCATTCTCCGTGACTATTTCTTTGACGAGGGCAAGAGGGGAACATCCTCGTCTATACCTAAAAGATTTAGTTTTTATTGCGAATTACCGCAGTGGCGCTCTGTGTGTGGGTCAGAGTTTCAACGATCTCTGGAGTTTGGATCGGAGCTGCAGCTCGGCCATCTACATTTGTAAAATTGCTCCGCTGATGAAAAGTTATGGCATCGCAGATACCACTGGTTTGTCAGGAGATTCTAGGAATTCCTTTGCATTGAACTGTTGTGACTTTTTCCGATGACAAAACACTCGTCAGTGTGACCTCTGACGGTTTCGTTTGGGGGCAGCCTTCATATCCTGTGTCACTTCCAATTTGTCTCACAAAATGAGACCCTTTGCAAGCCATAGGTATGTAAGATAATCGACTCTGACAGGAGTTGGAAAAAATAACTTAGTAACAACAGAACGAGTTGTTAATTTTATGCAGGGAATGAAAACACCACTGGGATTTCAGGTGAAAGAACCTTCTAGTTATATAGTTTACACAAGTGTATGTTTTAAACTGTGTATGTGTGTGTAAATTTAAGGGACACTCCAATTTTTTTGAAAATATGCTCATTTTCCAGCTCTCCTAGAGTAAAAAACTAGATTTTTACTCAGGGACTGGCGCTAACCCTTTTAGCATAGCTTAGCACAATCTCTAGAATCTGTTTAGACCATTAGCATCGTGCTTAAAATAAACCAAAGAGTTTCGATATTTTTCCTATTTAAAACTTGACTCTTCTGTAGTTAAATCATGTACTAAAACCGACGGAAAATTAAAAGCTGCTATTTTCTAGGCAGATATGGCTAGGAACTATACTCTCATTCTGGCGTAATTATCAAGGACTTTGCTGCCGTAACATGGCTGCAGCAGGCGCAATGATATTACGCAGCGCCTAAAATAGTCCCCTTGGTAACTTTCAATAGCAGGGGACTATTTTCGGGCACTGCGTAATATAATTTTGTGTAAAAAAAATATAACCTTGATATCTTTGATATTGACTAAGATAGATCACGTCAAAAATTAAAATCAATGTGAAATCAAACTTTGATGCTATTTTTGTGTTAAATGAAGGATGAACCTCAAACAGAAAGCATTTTTTACTAGTCCACAACCAATTTGGCCACTTTTAACAGGTAGACACAAAATGGTAATTTGTCTCATAAAAATGTTTGTCCCTTCATTGGCATGCCATTCAATTTTACCAGTATGTTAGATATCTCGAAAGTCATGACCTAACTGATTCCAGAGCTTCTTGTGTTGCTGTGACATAAAGGCTCATGGAAACACGTTCTTTCGCTACGGTATCAGATGCACCTTTCCAAACCTACAGTCGGATTACCACCTGTCTTTTATCTAGAGCCAATCTGGAGATTTTATGTCTGTTTCTGCGCTCATCCAATGAGTAGAGAAATTCTAGGAGACGTGTCAAGTCTGGAAAATGTGAAGCAGCCAGAGCACGTGGGTAAAAGAAGGGAGACACCGGAATGATTTCAGAGGAGTGTCCCCGTATCATTTTCATAAGGATGCAACCTCCACTGCGTCAACGTTTTTCTCAGGTTACCTGACCCCAATATTACCATCAAGAACAAATAGAAGACCACAGGCAAATAACAACAACCGAGAGGACCAGAGGGGGGAAACACACAAGAGATAATGGGAGAGTCCTGTTTACCATTTCATTTACTTAAGGCTTGTTACTTGCTGGTGGAAGGTTATTTTATAAGGAACTAAATCATAATAAATGATTTAAAGGGATAGTTATAATTCTGTCACAATGAAATTCAATGGGCACCGTTGACTGTGTGCTTACCATCATTTATTTTCTTCAAAATATCTTCATCATTTATGCACTTTTTAGGAACAAAGGTCTACTTTTTTCCAAGGGGTACCACCCCAGTGACAGCTTTTGTAAATTTATTTATGACAAGTGTATTAATATAAAAATTCATTTATTTTTATAGACGGTTTCATCGGACGCACGTGTGTTGACGCGATACACGTCTGGTCCGAACTTTACTTCCGGTTTCATGGGTTTTTTTAATGGTCTGACTAGTTGGTAAACTGAACTCCTAAACAAATACCTAGTCGAAAAAAAATATTTTGGTTTCCTAGGTAATCTACGTGGTGTTTATTTTTCTTGTTATATAAATAAACTACGTTTAAAGGACTTTGTGTTATTTATTCTTCCCAAAGTTTACCGGAAGTTACGTGTTGACCGCGAAAGCCGGTTGTTTATGTTGTTACTGCTGAAACAGTCTATACATAAAGAAAATACAACTTCAGTTTTTATTCAAGAATATATATATATATATTTTTAAATAAAAATACATGTAGCTCACATTAAACCACTGAAAGGAAAATATCAGGTGCAAAATTATCTGTATTGATGTTTTTGTGTCAGGTGCAGTTTCATATTTTGTCACACACAATAACACAAAATAATCCACTTGTCACATAAACTAGCGCTTGCCATTGTCAAGTGTAACCAAAATGCGTTTTATATTTTTAGGTATGCCCCTTCACTGTGCCAAGTATGTTTATGTTTTAAATCACAGTGGATATCTCTGCCACAATTCTTTGCCTTGTTTGCTTGTCAACACTTCCTCTTTGCATTGTATAAGAAACTGATTATACCATCACGTTATAGGTTCTGATCCCCCAGTCGGTTTCGCGTACATTTCCCAATCCCAATTTGCGAGAGCCCCGTGCCACCCGCCGTTCTGTTTGTTGCTTCAGTCTGTCAACGTTTCAAGCTGTCGCTTTTAATTAAGACCGACTTGCCGATCCACACGGCACGCCCCGTCTGTCTGCAACGATTTTGCATTTCCTGCTGCCTGGATATTTTTCATGTTCATCTGAAGAGCATGAGAGTAGTTGCAAAATACTTCATGTACAGGTTTACGCTATAATCTATCCCAGCATCCTTTCCAAAAGCAAATCACACATGCTGCAGTTCATGCTACGGGGAGATGGAGCACGCATACCTCCATCATGCAACACTCGTGGGCCAGATGTGCGCGGCTCTTAAACACATGTTGCAAAAATTGTTAGGACGAACCAAGTCGGTAATGAAATCAAATGTGCATGTCAAATGCCTTTGACTTGCAAGATTGCATGAGCAGATTTCCTTCCATAATGCCTTTCTTGTAGGGCAAGCTGCCCCAGGGATAGGGTGGGTGATTATTAATGACTACTTGTTGAATTAATGACCTGCTGCAGGAGGATGTGTGGTTTCTTTTCTTTTTTTAGGGTGTAAAACATCGTTCCCTCTTCTTATTTACATGTTTGTACATTCATGTATACAAAGGCACTTTTTTCTTTATGTAATTCGAGGAGGGTTGCCGTGCAGATGAGGGGAACACACCACTGGGGTTGAATGAAAAAAATACACAATAGGCACACACACACACACACACACACACTAGTAAAGCATACATGCGAAACAATTGTGATTGTGCCCCGTTGGATGCGATGATGTCATTACACTGCCGTTCCTTGTGCTTCCTATCAAGTTTCATATCAGCACGCTTGGCTGGTCTTCAATTCTCAGTTTTGGAAAAATTACAAGCTTTGAAAGAATACAGACACATATGCTCCGTTTCAAAACAAGTGTGCTGCCTATGAAGGCAACATTTTAAGGCATCATCGTTGTTAGCCTGACAGGAAGGTTCTTATTTTTTTGCGATGCATAAATATTGCATTGTTCATTCTGCAACATAGCCAATTGCAAGTCTGGCACGCTATTTGTTTGTCATGCAATGTCGCTGACATTTTTTTACCATTTCCATTCAGCCGATCTCCGGGTCTGGCGGTACCACTTTTAGCATAGCTTAGCACAATCTATTGAATCTGATTAGACCATTAGCATCATGCTAAAAAATAACCAAAGAGTTTCAATATTTTTCTATTTAAAACTTGACTCTTCTGTAGTTACATCGTGTACTAAGACACTAAGACTGTTTCTATCGATCTTAGTACACGATGTAACTACAGAAGAGTCAAGTTTTAAATAGGAAAAATATCCAAACTCTGGTTATTTTTGAGAGTGATGCTAATGGTCTAATCGGATTCAATGGATTATGCTAAGCTATGCTAAAAGTGGTAGCGGCAGACCCGGAGATCGGCTGAATGGATTCCAAAACGGTAAAAATCAAATGTTTATCTCTAGGGGAGCTGGAAAATGAGTATATTTCTTTTTTTTTTTAAAGTGTACGGTTCACTTTGTTTAAAAATGTCCGCTGAATGCCTAAATTTAAATTCCACATCAGACGTTATTATGAGACTCTGTGACTGCTATTGTATTGTCCAAGTTGGCCGTAGTGCAGCTTGCTTGGTTTTGAAACCGAGCTGTAGACCGCTCATCAGGAAACCTCATCATGGACTCGATAATGATCATCTCCAGATCGAAAACCCCATTTCCCAACATTAGAGACGGTTCATGAAAACCTTCATGCTTTACAAGAGGGTCGGATTGTATGTTTGGCTATTCAACCGTGTCCGTCCTACTTCATTTTCTTCTTCACATTTCTGGAAAATCTCACTGACTTTTGGGTTTAATCTAATCAGTATCTGTGTCAGAGAAACACTGAACAAACATAGTTTCAGGCAGTCGGCCAGGATGAAGGGGTACGGCCCATTCTGATTCCTGAATGGAATGGTGTTGCTGTTGGCACGTGATTTCATGATTCTTTTGGTCTGCATGCACATGATCATCTGCTCAAAGCCAGAGATGTAGTTTTATCCATGAATGAATGATAATGCAGATTTTGACCATTTATCACTAGTGGAGACTTGGGCCTTAATCTAAATTTTGCAACGGACCCCAGAGGTTTCTCACTTGCTCTCTTTGTATCTGCATGACCCACACTTGTTATTAAGTATGTGCACTTTGTCCATCTTTGCTCAGTTTAACAGGTCAGCGGAAGGTTCTGCGTATGCTTGGAAACCGAAACACACAATACGTCTTTCTTGTCCGTACCAGAACACCAGATGAAGCAAACACAAGCCTGTTCAGATGGTTTTTGCTCCATTAGTCATCAAATTTTTCCAGGCCGTCTCTCGCTCTCTTTCAGCCTTAGTCTTCTCAAGATAAGTCATATTGAATTTTTGCCCAGTGAAAGTGTCACGGTGATTGCATTATCATTTATAATTGAAATCACATGTGGATCGTCCGTCACTGTGATGATATTTTGATTGATTGGGATTATTTCTGAAGACATGCAAAGGGTGATGCCATGCGACTGGATAGGCCAGATGTTTTTTTGGGAGTGCCCTGATACATTAGTTGCCTTTGAGACCTTCTGCACCTGCTGTTTGCTTTTAAGACACAAGATGCTCCATGATGAATTGTTTTCACATCCAGGCCTAAAGAGGGCACTGCGTTTTCTAAGAATAGCGTCACTTTTTGTCTGATTTTACTTCAGTGTCTGACTTTTGGTCTTTCGAAAGATTTTCATGCTTTTCCACCGTTTATTCATTCCAGATGTGTGCCATTTTTCTTTCTCTTCCTTTTTCTTATCTTTGTCTCTTTCTCCTCCCACTTAATCGCAACTTCTACACACTCATGCACACAATGCGTTTGTATTATTGTAGGTGTGTGTTGTCGTGATCTTGCCAGAAAACATTGATAGCAAAAAGTGTTGGACTGAATGATTGCACAAGAGGGGAAATAAAACACACAAGCTTGTTGGACCGTGCATATTGGATCTCTTCTACACTGTATATCTTTCACCCCACAGTACCTATTTTACCCCATTTCCCCTGAAAAAGGAGGCAAAATAAGCACTAATATGAAACCTGTGGTGTTTCAGGCATCTTTACCATATCCGATGGTTTACTATAAATGTCTATAAATGTTTGAGATTGTCATGTGGATAACTCCACTTCATGTAAATAAAGCTGTATCTGGTCTGCGTAAACTAGCACATGCACAGCTTCAGCATATCTGTTCCGAAAAATTAAGTTTTTGCATTCCCATCTTTATTAAATATTAATGTGAAACTTAAGCGAACTATAGGGAGCGTCGGCGTGGGACTGGTTTATGTCTCCTGTCAATGGTTCTGCAGCTCTAGTAGACTGAATAGCTTAAACATCTGCAGTTTTTGTGTATACGTATGTGCACCTGTGGGGTAATGAATTAACCTGCTGTAGAAGCCCGTGGCACAATGCCCAGGTGATGCCATGGTGAATGTGTAGCCATAGATCAAACAGGTGATGATTGCTCTAACAAATACATTTCCTCTGTGTTTCTCGTTCTGCAGTTGAGGTATCAGCATGGCCTCTCCACACCGGACCTGCGTCAGACTTTGCCCAACTTGAAGAGCTTTCTGGAGCATGGACTGCTTGTACGATGGTGAGTTACAGTGCCTTTGGTTTCATAAAATATTCATGGTTTTTTCTAAGGCAAACATCATTCACATTTACTTCAGGAAACATAAAAACTTGTTTTTTATTTAACTAGAGAGCCTGTGTGTGAGGTTATGTCAAAGACAAGACACTGCAGTGCTTTTAAAATCAATGTGGGAAAGTGCAATGCTCAGTAGACCCGCTTAAGCCCCGCCTTACATTTAAAAGAACCAATTGTTAATTGTGAGTCAATCGGTGCCACGTTCAAATAGATAGGACTTAAAATTTTGTTATATTTTGCATATTATAACTTTTAAAATCTGACTTTTTCGTGTTTAAGTGCTATAATTGGGTCCCCAGTGCTTCTATCAACCTAGAAAATGTGTAAAAGATCAACCCAGTAACTTAGTTTTGGTAATCATTCTCTGCAAGAGATGAACTCATTTGCATTTTAAAGGCACACCATGGAACTTTTTGGCCACTAGGGGGTGCTAGACATGTATTTTTCATGTCTAGCGCCCCTAGAGGCCACAAGCGCCGCAGCACTGTTGCAAAGGAAAAGAAGACAACTCTTTAGGTCACAAAGTGTGCCTTCCAGCATGTCGTATGAATATAATTTCATGGGTTTTATTTTATTTCAAACGCCAAAAGATCGCGTAGCTCACATTTTCAAGCCAGTTGTAATGGTGGTCACTTGGTTAAAGTTGATATTAAAAAATTGCTTAAAGGGGAATCGAACCCGGATCTCCCGTGTCCAAGGTCCATGATGCTACCACGGCGCCACAATGTCACGCTATATAAGTCTCTCTCTCAACTCTCCAAGTAGCCTCCAGTAAAATTCACGTAAAAAAAAATTGTGTTCGGGCGCCAGACATGACTTATATATGTAAGCAATATAACATTACTTACTAGTACAAAAGCATGAGGGCCAAGTCAACATCGGTCAGAAACCCCTCCTCTTTCTTTATTTCACGTCAGCAAGCGAACGCTGGACCCATATAATTGATCCTCGTCCTTCTTTTTATTCTGTCACCCTCCCGTTTTCTCTTTCTAGTCTCCTCCGACAAAACCTTGGGTTTCTTTTTCTTAGTTGCTGCTTCGACCATGACAAAAACATCAGGAAAATAAATAGTTGCGCTCTCACGTCCGAATTTGAGGAAGTGGAGAAAGTGACGTGTGCCGTAAAGCAGATTTTTGTAGTTTTTTGTTTTGTGCTCGGGTTACTACCCGAAACCCCAAGTTTAAAAGTACGAGTAAAAGCAATACAGACTCCGTCAGGCTATGGTAGACATGTCATTTAACCTATTTTAAGTTAGTACCATCACAAGAGTCTTGAAAATATATTATGAAGGATGCTACAAACTACAAAGTCTCACTTTAAAGGACACACCCAAAATGGCACATTTTTGCTCACAACTACAAAGTGGCTATGCTATAATAAATTATCTTTAAGATATTTTGAGCTAAAACTTCACATACATACTCTGAGGACACCCAATATTAATTTTACATTTAAAAAAAGTCTTCTGAAATGTCCCCTTTATATATAGTTTATTTGCTTTCTGTCATCAAAATAGTTATCAATGGTGATAAACATTTCTCTTTGCATCCTTTTAAAACAAATGGCGATGAAAAATCTGACACACGCTGTTATAGAAAGCCTCCTTTTGATCTCTACAGTTCTTTCATGGTTCAGCGACAGGCAAACCATCTATCTGAACGTTAATTTAATAATCTGTGTTTTAAAAGGGAAAAAGGCCAGGTTGAGTAAACGGTTAAGTGTCTTCCCCCAAGTAACCCTTAATGGATTGTGGAAATGCTTAAGATGGAACCGATGAAAGTGTGACCTTTTGACCTCGTGAAGCATACAGAGTGGCAGGAAGTAAAGGAGGAAGTGGAAGTCCAGTGAACCGGCTGAAACGGACCTGCGAGGTGGTTGCGGGGACGCAGCGGTTGTGTTCACTCGACGGTTCGCTTGAAACCGTGAAAGAGCAGTTTCCGTTTCTCCCGGAGGCCATCGGCCAGACCAAACACACAACCCCAGAACATTCCGTATACGGCTTCATCACACGCCCCTGCGGCCATAAATGATAACTTCCAGCACATTTTGGGCCTCCGAGAGTCAGGTTACATTATACAGTGTGAGCGGCTGTTAACTAAGACTATTTAATGGTGTACATGTTGTAATGTTTAATGTTTTTGAGACCTTAAAGTGTACACTAAACCTTCCTCTAATTCTGTTGTTTGTGGGGTGTTGTCTTATCCTAGGATCCACAACTGATATTAATACATAAATTAAAGTAATGCATTCTTTATTTTCAATACTATAGACTGCTATTTAACCCTTGCGTTAAAGAGTAATATGGAAATGCAAAAGCATTGCACAGGTGCATTATGGGAAATAGTACTCGCATTCTGTAGACTGCAAATTCAGTAGAGCCCCTGGAAAGCGAAGGAGGAGTAATGTCGAGATGAATTAGGTCATGGATTATTCACACATATTGAAAAAATATGGAGATTTCTTTTACCCTTAATCCGACTGACCGTTTATATATGTGTGCTTCTGGGCTGCTGAAAGAAACAGGACATGGTTTCCCCCCGAGGAGTTTTTGAGGCTGGCTTGATGAAATTGTTTGATCTGTAAACATTTGTTATAAAAGTTGGAAGAGCCTAAAACATACTTTCCCAACCCCTCCCGTCACGTACAGGAGTTTTGCACATGTTGCATGTCTAACAAATCAAATTCTGAACTGGGGTTATTAATATTAGATCCTTTAGCAGCACTGTTGGCTCAGATCGCTGGATTTATCTCGATTTACAGGCACGATGTTAAAGCGCAGGTTTATCTTATTTCAAATAGATGACCTGATTCCAAGGGTTTGACTTGCTTTGAGTCAGAAATAAATGTTTTAGAAATACACAAGTAGTCACACAACCTAGAATGATGACAAACATCAACTAATGGAGTAAAGTTTTTGTGCTATTGTCTTCCATTATGAATGTGAATGCGTCAGAATGGAAACGCAAGCTTGTGCGAAGATATTTTGCTGCATAGAAAAGTTTAAGTTTAGGTAACTTTGACTGAATTTGTATTAATTACAGATATGTGACCAGTAGAAAACCAGTACATCACACCTTTCTCTCTCCTGAAAAGCACAAATGGACAAACCAAAGATACTGACAAACCGCTTCCAGCCCATATTCGCATTAATGTTGGAAAAATATTTGCATGCTCAAAGTCTAGTGTAACCACTCCTTTACTGTATAAAAGATGGTTGGACATAATACATTTTTTTTATTTGGATTTGTATAGTGTAAAATGTATTCGACTAGGAGCTGTATTTTTATTGGTGGTGGAAAACATAAAATTATCTAAAATATTTCATTAAAAGTCCATGCATTTTCCACTGATGACCTTGGTGTCCACCATTTCAGGAAAAGGGTTTCACTGTCAGGGTTTCAGTCTGCTTTCATTAGTGTTTTAAGTGATCCTTTTACAATCCTTCTGGCTTTTTCCATCTTAATGTTGATTGGCAGTGAGATTCAACCTTCATAGCTTTGATCTACAACTATTATTACTCTCATGAGTGCCGGCGGTTTCTTCAGCCTGCTGGTCCAGTTAGACCTGGAACAATCTGAGACGCCAAGTGGGGTAACGAAGCGAAAAGATAGCAAAGAGAAAAAGTCAGGGTTTGGTTTAAATGAGCTATACTGTAGAACTGAATCAGTTTTGATTTCAAGTCCAGTGCATTTCCATCAAAATGTCTTGTAGTGCTTGAAAAATAAATATTCTTAACTACAGTACTGTATGTACTAAATTTACTGAATTGTAACAATACTTTGAAATGTACAATCTATAGTTTTGTTTTATTTTTAGTATGAGGTTACACTCACATCAGCGAACGAATACAGACATACAAAACTTGTCTTATAATTTTATTAAAACAAAATAGAAACCATAAAGGTTCCCGGTAATGAGCAATGGATGTAGGACTGAAAAAGGAAATGGGGTGGACAACGTGGCACTCCTGTGTCAATTATGTGTCCTGCCGAGTCGAAAACGATTATGAGAAACATTGTCTTATTTACGGAACGCTGTCCTTGCAGGACTCTGCGATTTTAGGTATTCTGCAGCTCCACCATGGAGCTATCCAGTGTGGGTGAAAACCATAAGGTGTTGGGAGTCTTTGTGGAAGGGTCTGATTTTGACCTGGATTCCCAAAACTAAAGGTTGGGTTTGAAAAATCTCAAACAGGGGTTTTCAAACTGTGGGTCGGGACACACTTTTGGGTCACATAGCAGGATAAGGTCGGTCACGCAAAGACTCTGGCTACAATGATTTTTATATGATATACAATAAATTATTTTGATACTGCAATTAAACTTACATTCCATTTATAAAATTAAAAATTGTATTTTCTTAATATTTACATTTAAATATACACAGCAAAAATAACTTTATATAAAATTTATAATAAAATTGACTTCATATAATCTTCGTAACATTTTGCACAAACTTTTTTTAAGTAAAACTTACTGCTTTAATTTCAAGTGCAACTTACCTACCAAAATCAAATAAAATCTACTGAATAGTACTTGAAACAATAGTTAAAGCTCACGTAACACACTCTGTTTCCGCATTTCTGATGTTAATCTGGAGTACCTATAGAGTAGTATGACATCCTTTATATCTCCGAAGAGTCTTTAGTTTAATCAGATTTATAAAAGAAAGATTAGCTTTACCGAATCTTTCCAATAACGTACGAAAAAATGAAGAAGGAGGAGTTACTACCGCGGGTGGAGCGAGTACGAATCATGCAACACTATACAACACTTATAACTTATGATTCACTACATGTTCGTGTCATTTCTATAATATGCACGCGCATATTTACAACATCTCCCGCTGATTGACGGGTGGGAGGGGTTTTCCGGGCACAGAAATACTCTGTAACATGTCCAACTGCTTTTTTTGACACTTTGCCTACGTTTAGCATGAGGAAACAACTCTATAACTGTGTTAATAAGTCAGAATGCTTGAAATACCATTGAACCCCCCCTTTAAATAATTAAGTTAATGTTTTTATTTTAGAAGTTAGATTTATTTGAATCGTTTAGGTAAAGTCTATTACTTTTTCAAACACTGTAGCCTTGCAGTCCTTTAAATATTAAATAAAACTGTTGTAGGGTAGATTGTATTTGCTTTTTGTTATTCATTCACACTTCCAATGATTTGCCGGCATCTGCAAGGTCCCGGAAAGACACGTGACCTGTAAAATCTTCTACGCAGCGTCTGATGTTTGCATATTATTTATTATTTCTCTCTCCAGAAACTTCAGTGTATGTTGGTGGGTCCCGTTATAAAGTATACCCATCTAAGTGGGTCGCAAAATGAAAAGTTTGTGAACCTTTGCTCTAAAACTACTTTTAAAAGACTAACACTTTTGGGATTGACATCTTTACTTAAATGTCTCACTGCCCGTCCCCTCATTTAGCTCCTCCCCTCTAGGTTTTGCATCACCATATATGGACAGACAGAACCTTAGATTCTTTCCTATCCATTTACAAAAATAATTAATAACTCGGTTCTTTCATTGCAGAACTGTATAACAAACTGTCAACTAGTTTAAAGGTAGGCTTGATTAATAACAAACAATGTTTTTGGATGTCCACCCATAAAGTGCTCCCTTAATCCCAGGTACACCTAGAAATAAAAATACTTTCAATGTTCAAATTTTCCTTCCCTCCCAGTTTAATGCACATTTGTGATAGATTTCCCAGAAGCACACTGACACTTTGTTTGATAGGGTCAACATAGCAAAATTGCTTAACCACTGGTGTAAGTTTGAGGGCAGGACTACACCCAGTGGCTTTATCCTCTGAGTAATCCCAAAGCAGAACCTGAGCAAAATATCAGTCTCTCACACAAACACAACACTAGACAATAATTCAGAACGAGGTACTGTCAAAATGGATTTGCACACAGTGGGATGAAGCTGTCTCTGTGGATGATGCCCCGATCGGTGTTCGCATTCACATCTGGAAAAACCGTCCCACGACATTCTCCCAGCGTTCCTTCGATGTTGCGTTATTATTTACAATCGAACACAGCCACGCAGCCAAAAATGCATTCCCGTTACAGAAGCCCAAGCACATCCTTATCACTATGACGGCTTCGGCGGTGCTGTTGCTGGAAACAGTCCCACATGTGCAACGATTTCGATTATTTGTGTTATGAAAGATTTGTGTAAACAGTGCAGGTCATTGAAACATTGTTATTGGAGCGTGACCAAATCAGGAACCAGGAAACAATTTGGCGGTCAAATAAACACTACATTTTTATGTCAATAGGTACATTTTTTTGTGATGCTAGTTATGTCGAAACCAGCCCTGTAATGTGAAAAGTCTGTTTCTTTGAGTATCAGAACAGAGGAAAGATTTCATAGTTTGACCATTGTTGATGCAAGTGTTCAAACCGATACGTTTATCTGTTGGGAAAATAATATATAAATCCTTTAAATTCTCTGTTTAGTAGAGGCAAAAATAAAGCTTATCTTCATTGGCAGAGGCATTGTGGGCACAGCTAAGAAGTTGGCAGTGTGGCAATAAAGAAAGGTTTGTGCATCTGCATCAATTTAATTGTTGTTGTTTGTTTACTATTAAGGGACCTTATTAGCAGGATGCAGTTCGGTATGTTTGTCTGTCGAGGAGATAAACTTAAACCAACATTGTTTAAACGACCCTTTTTTATTTATCGTCACCCTGCATTTATTTTCACTTCTCGCCCAACTGTGGAGAATTTGTGGTTTCCCAAATGTCTCCGAGGGGTTTGGATTCGTTTTTCCATTCGAAGTCTGTTTCGCAGGAAAACTCACCTCTGCTGCTGTTACATGTCTCTGTGCACTCCCAGACCGCCACCTAGTAGAGGAAGCCCCGAGATACGTTTTCGTGCTCTGCCAGCGGTCCGCTCTCATCTTTTTGGGAAAGCCTAATTGACCTTAGCCAGCTTTTAGTCCAACATAGAAAATGAAAAATTCGGTTCTAGGAGGTCTGTCTGGCACCCCTCTCCTGCTTCATTATACACGTATTTTTTTGTGAACCCCACATCATCCACCATACACATCGGCCCTGTGCTCTTGATTAAGGGTTGCGGTTTGACACATGTTTAGTGGAACTCATTTAGAAGGGAAAGCACATGGTAACAAATAGCCTGCTGTTCCAAACAAAAAATGCTTTATTTTGTCCTGCTTAGGGCTTTGACGTCTAAACACTTGGCCGGATGGAGCCCATATGTTTTACATATCTACATAACACGGGCATACGTTTCTGTTAGGCCTGTGCATTGAACCGGTACTAAAAAAGTAATACAGAATGATATAATCTCTTTAGAAAGAGATGACAACATGCTGCTATTCAGCACAGATTGACAGTTCGGACAGCTTGACGTAAAAGTGTGACATTCATTGAAAGGGTATTTTGAATGCATTTTACTCAATTTGACATATATACCCTTTAAAAAGAAGAATTTTAATGTATTTATACTTTAGGGTTCAAGAGATAGCAGGTTCCAAGTTCCAGATTATTTCCCTAATCAGAGGTTGTGTTTAATAGACCACAACTGACACGTTTCTTTCTGAAAAGCACTTTAATACTTTACAGATACGTGTTTGATGCCTGACTGCGGTTATGAAAAGCTATGGTTTTGTTCACAGTGACATTTCATTTCTTTTACATCTAAGAACTGGACGTAAACCAAGCCAAGCGGTCAAAACTTCATTTGAGATCGTTTGGAAAATCAGAAATACATGCCACGGTATTATTGGTGAACCGTGTTTGTTTTCGGGGAACTGATGAGGAATTTAGGAACATGTTTCTTTGTTTATTTTTGGTTTGGAAAGTCATCTGACAACTTGTAATTTGCTATAAAGCAGTATAGGCTGTTCAGCCACCCACAGAAACGAAAACACAGTATCTTTCCACCACGTGCACGGCTGTTCACCTGAGAAATGTAATAAAGTCACAGTAAAATAGAGAGTCAGGTGGCACGCATTGCAGTATTGAATACTGCTTATTTTGGAAAATGTTATCACTTATCACAGTGTGAAAAAAATAGTGCTGCCTCACGATTAGTCACGACTAATCATTTGCAGAATAAAAATTTTTATTTACATAATATATATTTTATATACATTATGTATATAATTAAGAAACATTTGCATGTGTATATACATTTTTATATTTATATATAATTTATATTATATATAAATATAAATATTTATTATATAAATATATTTTTTATTTAAAATTATACATGTATGTGTGTGTCTATTTATTTAATTGTCGCTGCCCGAAGAAACTTACAAATGTCCAAATCGGTTACTTTTCAGGAAGTGAAAAAAACAACACCGTATTTCAAAAGCAGTTGAATGTAGCGTTGTCATACTTGGTACGGCATCTTTACATGTAACCATATTCTTGCCAGTGTAATGATATAATCCACATTTGACCAAAATTTAGTTTAAATGGACATACGTGCATATTTTACAGTAATGGTGGTCAATACGCGTCGTTCCGATCATTAATTCGATTGGCCAAGTCGCGTTTCATATTGACAGATGAATACGCTCAGTTTATTAAATAGCCTACGTCTTAGTTTATTAAATACGCTTAGTTTATTTAATATTAATCATAAATCTATTTATGTCTCTTGCAAACTATGAAGGGACAATGAATCAATACACTGACATGGTGATGCTAGACAGATACTTTGTTTGCACAGTCCTACTGTAATTTTGTCACTTCTAGACGTACGTCTGGCGTCAGGGGGAAAGTTTACCTCGATGAAGGAAAGTCAATAGTCCCTTTCACACATACAGTCTTTACTGGTAATTTACTGGTAAATTGCAGTTAACATGTCACGTGTGAACAGAACCTTTCCGGTAAATCAGTGCTCCCAATTTACCAGTAAGACAGGTTGTAAGATTACCAGTTACTTACTGGTAAGTGCTGTGTGAACGAAAAATATAGGATTACCGGCATTTTAAACGGACAACGTCAGACCGCACTGATAGATCGGGCAAATCAGAATGTTTTTTAACAGATGATGCGTTTACCATCGCACTGTTTACGTTCGTTTCCACACCCATGCTGCTTAAAAGTCGAGCACAACTGAAGTTAACATCCACATTTCTTCAAAGTTGTTTAAAACAGCTTACCATATATTAGCCAAATTGCCGACGTCCTTAGCACACCCTCGGTGAAGCCTTATGTGCAAACACAGGTTCCGTTTGACGCCACCTAACGCAGTGTTGTTTGGTCACGAGCAACTTTGCGACCGTTTGCCACAGATGTGAAAACAACAAAATACGGACCGACGATATTATAACCCGCCATTGTGTACAAATACGACACGGAGCTCGCGGCCGCGTGCCACAGGTAACTTCCGCTTTCTCTCTGAGTTTACCGGTACTTTGATACTGATGTGTGAATGATGTCTTACTGGTAAAAAGACGGAACGTCACTGCATGTGTGAACAGCACATTTTTGTATTTACTGGTAAATTCATTCTGGTAAATTCATGGTAATTTACTAGAATTACTGTGTGAAAGAGGCTATTGTCTCACCAGACTATGTTTATTCGGCTATCCAGTGCTGAGCTTTGATGAAACTTCACGAGACTGGCGAGATGCTTCAACAGGGCGGGAGATACGCGGCATGATTGACACCAAATGGATATACGTGAAAATCAGATGACATGATTTCACAACTTTTCATTGGTCATTTAGGTATGTGAAGCATACTGTATACGGAAATGAACCTGGACATTCAATCCGTCAAAAAATCTCAAAATCGGCAAAATGGACGTGGTTTTCATCGGACAGGTACAATAAGCATAATTATTATACACCCACATATATTATGTAAACAAAAACTTTTATTATGCAAACAATTACTCGCAACTAATCGTGAGGCAGCAAAACATTTTCAGTATCTTTTGAATTTTTTTTTATTTTGTGCATTAAAGGTCACATAATATGGCAATATTTAAAAAAAAAAATTTATATTAGGTGTCTCGGGAATGTCCCTGTGACGTTTCAAATCGAAATACGCTATAGATAATTTATTATATCATGTTGAAAAGGCCCCTTTTGTTTGGGTGTTTAGGAAAAAGTGCTGTTTTTGTGTGTGTCTCTTTAAATGCAAATGAATAAATGCTGCTTCCCTTCCCATTTACTGTTATTTAAACCATTTTTTTTTTTCAAGACAATCACCTTACTTCATGTTAATAATAAACGTGCAGTAATGAATCATGTAAAGAAGATTTTAAATAAATATTCGGACCTAACTGAGGTCTTTGGATGGTTGAGGTTGGAGCCTGTGCAAAGCAGGGCTTAAAAACGAAAAAAATTATCAATCGTTTCACTCCGAGCAGAATCGATATTTTAACGTTTCCGTTTTTGCGTTCCTCATTGAACATTTACGTTCCGAAAACGGTTTACTTAGAAAAAATACCGGTTAATAACGTTATTTTAATTCAGGCTATACTTTAACAAATGCATGCATACAGACTAATTTTCACACAAAAATAATAACATAACACATGATATAACTAAACTTCAACATTTCATTAATTGTGAAAACCACAAAAGAAATTCCTGCATTCATTTTAAGTATAAACAGCTGAAAAAAACGACCCGTTTTCAATCATGTCTTTTTCTGGTTGAAACCGCAGCATACTCTGCTGGATGTTTATGTTAAATGTGCCTCTGTAAGTTACCTCAGTGATTCCCGGCTACTGTACTTCTCCCCCACATCCTTCAATATTGCAGACAAACTTGTTAAGACAGCTTGTCGTGAGAAAAATAATAACGAAAAGGAATTTCTTGGTGGCGACCCATCTAAAAAGTTATTGACAGTGGTATAAGTCCCCTGGCTTTTTTGAGTTACAGTTTGCATCTTCATATTTCCAAGCAAGTTTTAACTTAAACATACCTCTGAACATTTGATGGGTAGCTTTGAGGTTATTTAAGACAAATGCTATCGGGCCGGAGACTCGATGACTGCTGCGCGGGCATTTCACTCACGCTATGTGTCAAAGTCACATGTTGTACTGTTCAAATCATGATTGGTCACTGATAAGTACAATATTAAAGAAAACGATAAAATAACGTTATTAACCGGTTAATGGTAATTTTAAATAAACGTTTCTGTTCAGAACGATTAAAATTGATTTTGTTTTCGTTTTCGTTTTTGTTCCTGTTAAAATTTCGTTCGTTTCCGGTTTTCGTTTTCGTTCCTTGAACCGGTTCAGAGCCCTGGTGCAAAGTGACATCAGTTTCAGGGTTCCCACGGGTCCAACAGCGCCACCAACACACGTGATCAACTGCAGTCAAGTGGCGGGGGCGCGGAGATGCTGGGATGGGTAAAAGACGAAATAACGTTATAACATTTCGTCTCGTCTCGTTTTAGTCAACGAAAATGAAGAGACATTTTAGCTTAGTTTTTATTTTGTAAACCACTTTTAGTCTCGTTTTATTCGGCAACAATATTGCATTATACATTTTATTATAGTCATCCTCACATGACCAGCATTTTCGTTGCGTCTCGTCTCGTTTTCGTCACATGAAAAGGTTCGTTGACGACTATATTTCATCATACTTTTCGTTGACGAAAGCAACACTACTACACTGTAGTGTAGGATAATATCATAAAAATTCTAGACTTTTTTTCTAGACCGCAGTGACGCAGCGTGAGTTCCCTCGAAAGGGAACTGTAACAATGTATCTTAAAAGGTAACACGATGTAACCTTGCTCTCACTTGATGTGTCCCCATATTTAGTCCTTGAATTTAAGGGTATTGGACCTGGAAAGTCCTTGAAAGGTCCTTGAATTTAAAGTTAACTAAGGTGAGGGAACCCTGCAGTTTGAGCAGAAAAACAGCTTGTTGAGGTTTTGCTTTGATTAAAAAAAGGAGAGGGCAGATTTTTATCATCACACAGGCAACACACAATTATGTTTAAACGCATTTTAAAGTAAATTTTTATCATCACACAGGCAACACACAATTATGTTTAAACGCATTTTAAAGTAAATTTAAATGATACCTCACTTTGCTTTTCTCTTTTAAAATGGTACTAAGATCATTGTTGTGCACGATGATACTTTTATATAACATTGCAGCTCGTTTGGAAACTACCGTGAAAGTTTTTCAAGTATGACAAATCCTACACAATTGCTTTACTTTTTCCATGTCATATTTCAGAAGATGTATGTTGCCAAGCAGCTGTGTGTGTTTTAGCAAGGTGTGACTGTATTTATACGATTGCGTGCCTGAGGTTCAGGATCAGAGGTTCATGCTAGGATCTCCCAGACTCTCAATGTGTGTAAATGAATTATGAGATGATCCATCAGCACCAGAAAGCCTGAACTGACAGCAGCATCTTCACACTTCACAGTTTAGTTCCTGTCTCTACTCCAAGCGAGTCAACATCTGAACGTTTTTAACGTTTTAAAGCTTATTTATTATTAAGTGTTTTTCCACTGTATCCACTTTATCTCTGTAAGTCTTATTTGCCTACAATTTATTTTTATGTCTCTATTGTTTTTTTGCTAAAATGTTTGTAAAGCTTTTTAACAGTTTTTTTTCTTATTCACACTATAAAAAGCACTATATATATATTTGTACATTTTAAAGCTAATCTGTCTTTTAACTAAGAGGTGCACAGTTGTATGTTTATTTTCAACCTGGTATTATTAAAGCCCTGTGTAATTAGGCAGACTTAATGTTATGTTAAAATGCATATTTGTGTTTTGTGATGGTGAATTTGATGCACAAGCTCTGCCTGAAAGACTACGATGGTTTTTTGAAGTAAAAACATTTAGAGACACAGCCAAGACCGTGCTGAAAGTCTAAAGCCCAGAGTATAATCTGTTTTACGTCTATGCAAACTTACGCACACAGTCAAATGCACAGGCTTGCCAAAGTATCGTTTATTTGACTTGTACACATACACAGACGTTCAACGCATGGCATTGCGACAAAATGCAATGCGTCTCCTGGGCTACATACTACATTCTCCTGCATGCGCATGCGTGACCTACATATACATTGTACACAGGATTTCAAAAAACAGAAAAAATTGCATCTGGGGCACTGTACGGGGACCCTTGCATGTGGGTGATTCTCACGAAATCCAGACTTTGAAGGTGTACAGCATCAGATTTTTTTAAAAAGCCATTGAAGCCAATTTTTTTTGCACATATAAGATTAAGGTCTGAACTTACTATAAACATTATTTTTAGAGGATTTAAAAAATATTTCCTATAGAATTATTTAAATCTTTTAGATTATCTATCAAAATTATCATTACCGCAACATGATATTTTATTAAATATATGCATTAACAAACTCATGTTTCGGTAATGAGAACTAAAAAGTTGTTTAGGTACTATGACAAAAAAATTTCAACTTTTATCTGGAGAGAAAAAATAAGAACTGCTTACCTGGTAGCCATCTTGAGTGTCACAGTCAATTATGTCCCTTCCCACTAAATTTTTTTGAAAATAGTTTATTGAGGGCTTAAACAATGATTGAGAATTGTTGCGGAGGATGAGAAATTTTTTCTTGGACACATTTATATTCCTTATTATTGTCTCTACATTTACCAATGGTCACCAAATACCACATGTTTCTTTACTGTAAATTTTTATAGTATAACATGCATTGAAGCTTTTAATTTTTTTGATTTTTTTAATTATTAATATTTCCATGTCAAAGAACCCAAATCCAGTCGTGGACACGTTGCGGTAATGAAAAATGTCCCCTTAAATGTGGAAAAAACACCAAAATTGGTTTGTATGATGTCATTTGAAATCATGTGCAAAATAGTACATGAAGAGATGTTTGTAACTGTATGATTCTTATTTTGATACTCTTACTTTGCATTTACTTTTATATCCAAATGTTTCATGACACCTCATAAGTCTAATTTCGCGAGAATCACCCATACGTGTTAAAAGTCCTGCACAACGCATATTAAATTCGGAATAATATCTAAGTCTGTTATTTGTTCATTCATGTTATTATTTTAATTATTTATTTATTTATTTCTTCTAGGTTAAACCAAACATATCCAATATTCTAATTCTGTCATCCTATCTCTTTTTCTCTTTACCAGTGATAGGCATCAAGTTTCCACGTCCATCCCTGTTCCCCTAAAGTCTCAGCTCAGCATCTCCACCGCATCTGAAATGGGCCTTCCGACCCAAACCAGCTCTCCTGAACGGAACCTCAAGAAGCGGTCCGGTTCCGATACTGACAGGCAGAAAAATATAACACCTCCACCCAGTTACACCACAGCAACGGCTCAATCTGATTTTGTGAGTGCTTTGGAGGTTTCAACTGAGATGTCCACAAGTCTGGAAGTAGCGGAGGATGCAGATGGGGATGGTGAGGTAGAGGCTCTAACAGAGGCACCCCTCGCAGACTTAGCAACTGTAGCTAAGTTCCCTTCTGACTGTATCCCTAGCTCAGCGCTCCAGCACCCAGGAGCCCTAAATGGCTCAGCTGTGCCCAGTGGAGGTACGGCATTGGCTGTTGTGGTTGGGGCGGAGCTTTGCTGCTCGGTGGAGCACGCTGAGGAGATAATGGGCACTGAGGCCACAGGGCTTGGGTTGGGACTGGGTTTAGGAATGGGACTGGGCGGAGGCGCCCGACTGGACGATTACCCGTGTATCCCTGTAGAGCACGCAGTAGCGGTCGAGTGCGATGAACAGGTTCTGGGAGAGTTTGACGCCGCTGGGATCGAGGAGGTCTCGCGACGCATCTATGCACTAGAGAACATGTCTAGCTTTCGACGGCCTCGGAAAAACTCGGAAAAATGACTGGGATGCGGGCCGTGGACCTGGAGAAACGGGTTTGGAGGTGACAGGTGCCCAAGAGGGTCGCTGCATAATATTTCACCCTGACTGCAACAAGTATAGACATTACATGAAGAAATATATTATTGTTATTAATATTGTTATATTAATTATTAATATTAGTAGGAAAAATCTGGAATATTGATCACTTTGCACTTCTCAAAGCATTTCTATAATCCTTTAAAGTGAAATAAACAATGTTTGTCGATGAAACGAATGGTGGGCGTCTTTATGTGTGCGTGGTGAGCCGAATGCCGCTCAGTATTACAGCCGGACCTCTGGCATGACAGGGCCAACCCGAGTATAGCAAACCTAACGTATACCAGTCTGTACGCCAGGAATGATGGCTGCTTGTCAGGGTGTATGAAAGGGTGAGGTATTGCACTGCACCAATGACACCCTTTCTCAAGTCCTGCTTTCACAACATAAAAACATGCACACAGGCTCTGCTTTATTTTTACAGTCCGAAAAAATGGACCTTTTATGATATTTAAGTTCTATTAAGTTTGTACTTCATTGGTTAAAACAATGGAGCCAAACAAAATAAATGTGCATAATATTCAACAAAGCTGTCAATATTAAGCTGACAGGCGCCTTTATTTTTCGGTCGTCCTGAAATAAAATAATTTTTTTATATATGTGTCATATATGGAATGCTGCGATTTGTTTTCCAAACAATAAAATTCCGATATCATCTACAAATTTACATAGTTTTGTTCCTAAACACACTGTAATATGTATGCATTTGTATCAATATATACAAAATTGTTTACTGTTCCAAGTTAGCCATCTCACAACGGGACACGTCAGACGCTTTCAGTGTAGACGGTTTCAAAACTTTACCAAAAATGTCATACAATTGGATAACAGCTTAGCGTGGGCACGGAGAACAGACTTTTAATAGTTTCATGTTAGTTTTCCCAGAATTTTTATTTTAGCTCAAAAAAAAAAAGAAAAGGTGAAGGTCCATCAGTGTTAAAGTTTCCCACGGTGTACAGTTATTCATATATCACAAAAACCAAATACTGTGCACCGTAACTCGCTGTAAAGGAGCAGGGTGGCCGTTCTTCTAGTTTATTTTCTTGTTGGCGCTACTTCTCATTGCATAAATTGCTTGTCAATGTCGTTCACTCAAAAATACAACTTAACCCACCTGCGCGCAGAGCTTTCAGGAACCATGTGTTTTTCCCAAGAAGTATTCAGCACTTACAAGTGAAATTGCATTTTTTCCAAATGTACTCGGATGTCAGATTCTCTTGCGTCATGAATGTAATAATCACTTTATAAAAAGGACCACAGTGATGCTGGAAAGGAACAATGATTTTAGAGATTGTCGTAATTCTTGGGCTGAAACCTTGGTTTTATTTTCTGTGTTTTTCTTATAGTATTGCGTTATTGACTGTTGATACATGTCGTATTTAAGACGAATGCAAGAAATTTGTTTCCATAAATTGCTGTGACATTGTACATATACTTTTGTATGAAGGGTGTTTTATTATTAAAGATCACAGTTTAAAAAAGTAAATAAAGGTTTTCTTTCCACTCTTTTATAAAATATTATTATATTATAATTATTATGTTATATATTATTATATTATTATAAATATTTTGACAGTGAATGTGCACTATTTCTAAGTAAGCTTTGCACTTTAAACTTATTTTTACAAACTAAAACTAGGCATAACTGGATGTGACAAGGTGTTTCTGGAGGGAGAGAAAATCTGCATGCTTGGTTATTTTTACTAGTAATCTTGTTTAAACTAAGTTTGTTTTAAATTTATAAACCAGTAATAATTTTAAATGTAAACAAAACACGAACACGTGTGTGCACACCTTTAAATTAAGCCCTGTTAAAATATCCATGCCGCTATGTAAGGAATAATTGAATTATAAGAAAATAATGCACACCCAAGGTGGTAATGCAGTGCCGTCACACTGTTGGTTTGCATTATTTTCGAATAATTCATAGGACCGGAGTCCGTTATTCCGCTTATACCACTGTTACCACAAACATTGCTCTAATGCCTATTTTTAAGACATTTGACAAGTTAGGTATGCGGTTTACAGAAAAATAATCAACACCCATGGAACATTTTTCAGCCAATCAGAATCAAGCATTCAACAGACCTGTGGTATAAAATAAATATATGCACTCAATGAAAGTCGTTCGTCCAATCAGATGAGAGGAGCGGAACTAACTGTTGTATGTAAGTGTTACGACCCCAGTACAAAGAAAGGGATATAACATGATATGGTGAAATATAATTGTGGGTGTGAGTGGCAGCCAAAAAAACCAGGACAAGAAGTAAATACAAAACGGTGATTTTTATTTATCTACAAGTGGAGTTGGAGGTGCGGTAAGTGAAAAAGGTGAATATCTTTATATACAATAATTACAAACCAAAAAGAAAACAAAAGGGGGAAAGTGGACAAAGACGTTGCCAAATTAAAGAAATAAACAAAACAAAACGGTACTAACTAATATCAAAACCCGCTAACCTGCGCTAAAACTAAAAGGTAATGAGATAAATCTTCAGCGTCCGAGACGCCCTAACTTACCTACTCTACCTACCCAAACACAAAACGTACAGCGGGTGGCAGACGCCGCTAACCTAGTGTTTCTAATACAGAACAAGTTCCCTACGTGGTGCACAATGTAAGTCACGTGACATACTTACCTATCCTCTTTCCCCAGAACAAACAGAGTCACAACTACCACACAACAACAAACGAGTGACTCTAACAAACGGGTAAACAGGCATAGACGAGTGACATACAACAATAGGAAACCATAATCAACAGTTAGCTTTAATACAATAATGGGTTGTGACATAAACAACGCAACACACAGCCGAAGCTAGCATGAATGAGGGATGACGGGTTTAAATAGGCGGGACTGGATGGTGATTGGAGATGATGGAATGACGTCACACCGGGTAATTAGGATCGACAGCAGTTATGTCCAATGGCAGGGATCTATGAAGACAGACAGCGAAGAAAAGAGAGGGAGAGAGAGAACAAACAAAAAACAGCACACCGGCAACAACACAACACGTAACACCCCTCCCCTTAAGAACAAACACCTGTTTGTTTAAGTGAAACAGATGTACTCAATTATCAGAACTAACTTCTGGACAGTGCATCAGCAAAAACGTTCTCCGCACCAGATTTGTGTTTGATTTCCAAATTGTAATTTTGTATAACCAGTGACCAACGCATTAAACGCTGGTTCTGGTTATACATACGAGACAAAAAGGTTAATGGGTTATGGTCTGTGAATACAATGACAGGAAGAGGTGAAGACCCAACATACACTTCAAAGTTCTGTAACGCAAGTAGCAATGCTAACGCTTCTTTCTCTATGGTTGAGTAGTTAACCTGATGTTTATTGAACTTGCGGGAGAAATAACAGACGGGATGAACAATGCCTCGCTCATCCTCTTGGAGGAGAACGGCACCCGCGCCAACGGCACTGGCATCAACTTCCAGCTTAAATGGTAATGTAAAATTAGGGGCAGCAAGAACAGGGGCATTACACAAAAGAGTTTTAACAGTTTCAAAAGCATATTGACATTCAGGTGACCAGAGGAAGGGTTGTGACGGGCTCAGCAAACTTGTAAGGGGATGAGCAACGGTAGAAAAGTTTTTACAGAAGCTGCGGTAATATCCAGCCATGCCCAGGAACCTGCGCAGCTCGCGTCGCGTGGTTGGAGCAGGGAACCGAGCAATGGCCGAAACCTTTGCTTCGATTGGGCGGACTTGCCCTTGCCCTACCTCTTTACCGAGGTACGTAACTGTAGCCTGTCCGAACTCACACTTTGCTAAATTTAAAGTTAAGGACGCGTTGGCAAGCCTTACAAAAACTGTTTTCAACAGTGACACGTGATCTGCCCAGCTCAAAGAATATACAACCAAGTCATCAAGATAAGCATTGCAATTGGGAACACCTGCTAACACCAAATTAACAAGCCTCTGAAAAGTGGCAGGGGCGTTACGAAGTCCGAAAGCCATAATGTTATATTGTGCGAAATCGTCAGGTGTTACAAACGCAGAGATTTCCGATGCACGTGAGGTCAGAGGAACTTGCCAATATCCCTTTAATAAGTCTAATTTGGTTACAAAGCGAGCAGAACCCAAATTATCAATGCAATCCTCCATACGAGGTAGTGGATAACAATCAGGCACGGTAACTGCATTAACTTTACGAAAATCCGTGCAAAATCTAAACGTACCATCCGGTTTAGGCACCAGAAGGCACGGAGAACTCCAGGCACTGTAACTCGGTTTGGCAAGATCATTTTTCAGTAAGTAATTAACTTCCTCTTTCATCACTGCCCTTTTTGTAGCATTAACTCGGTAAGGGAGTTGTTTAATTGGAATAGCATTACCAACATCAATGTCATGTTGTAATACTGTAGTTTGGGTGGGAATGTCACCAAAAAGAGAGGGAAAATTACGAATTAATTCTACGATGTCATGTCCCTGTGAATCTGACAAATGAGTGAAGTGTGATGGTAAATCTTTTAATATTTCAGAGTTGGAGAGCCGTGCGCACTGCTGAGGAGCGTTGCGTAACACAATGCCATCCTCATCTGTGCCATTCACAAGAGGGGGAAAGTCGGGAGGGGAGACCGCAGCGACCGGGAGAACAACAGGCTGGCTCGCCTTCTCTGTACACGAGCCTTGCGTATCCCTTCCATGATACGCCTTTAACATGTTTATATGGCATACACGAGACTGACGTTTTCGGTCAGGAGTACGAATGGCGTAGTTGGTTTCACTGATTTTTTTTAAAATTTCATAAGGGCCAGCAAAACGTGCCGATAATGCGGAACCAGGGATTGGTAGTAAAACCAAAGCTTTGTCACCAACTTTAAATGAGCGAGGTACAGCGTTTTTATCAAAAAGATGTTTCATGCCCTTCTGTGCATCAGCGAGAGATTGTTTTGCAATAGCACAGGCAGAATGCAGTCGCTCTCGGAATTTACAAACATAATCCAAGATGTTAGTTTTTGGACTTAACCCAATTTCCATCATGCTCTCTTTAAGTACTTTTAATGGTCCCCTAACCGTATGTCCAAAGACAAGCTCCGCTGGACTAAAGCCGAGGCTTTCTTGCACGGTTTCACGAGCAGCGAACAACACTAAAGGAATTCCCTCGTCCCAGTCTTTTTCCGTATCCAAGCAATACTTCCTTAACATAGACTTTAGAGTCTGATGAAACCTTTCCAGCGCGCCCTGGCTTTCAGGATGGTACGCGCTGGAAATTCGGTGAGTAATGTTTAATGACTTTAGTACCTGTGTAAATAAATTGGATAGGAAATTTGTACCTTGATCAGTCTGTACAATTTTTGGCAAACCAAATGTAGAAAAGAATTTGATCAACGCTTTGACAATGACAGGTGCAGTAATCTTACGCAGCGGAATTGCTTCAGGGAAGCGAGTGGCACTACACATTATTGTGAGCAAAAACTGGTTTCCCGATTTCGTTTTAGGCAAGGGACCCACGCAATCCACAATAATGTGCTCAAAGGGCTCCCCAATAACGGGAATGGGCGAGAGGGGAGCCGGCGGAATCACCTGATTCGGTTTTCCCACATACTGGCAGGTATGACAAGAACGACAAAAATTTGTTACGTCCTTCTTTAATGCAGGCCAAAAGAAATGTCTTAATATCCGGTTGTATGTCTTCGTAATACCGAGATGACCAGACAATTCATGGTCGTGAGCCAAACTTAATACATGGTGTCGATAAGGAGTAGGGACAACAACCTGACACACAACATCCGACTCCTTATCCATAGCTGTATTTGGCCACCATTTACGCATTAACAAGTCATGCTCAACAAAATAGACAACATTTCGTTGGTGAGTATTACCCAAAGAACTAGCTGCACTGAAACATTTAACCAGCGATTGATCTTCCTTCTGAGCAACAATAAGCTGTTCTCGGGTCAAAGGCAAATTCAATGAGTGCATAGTAGCTGCAACATCAGAACTCACTGACTTCATATTTTTCGACTTCTCAACAGCGGGTAAAGGCACATCATGCGCCAAAATCGGGGCAATGAATGAATCACTCAAAGAGACGTCCTCCCCCTTTTTACGAGACTGTGCGCGCGTTAACACGCAAGCTGGGAAGACATCAGGGTAAGTCTCAGATAAAGTATCAGCCTCACAATGCAAATCAGGTTTTTCCAAAACTTCTAACAAAGGCATCACTTTTCCTCCCGCTAGGTCATTACCCAGGATAAAGGTAACACCCTTAACGGGAAGCGAATGCCGTACCCCAACACGCACAAAACCAGTAATTAAGTCACTTTTAATATGTACACGGTGCAACGGGACATTTATTATACCCATTTCTAGACCTTGCACAAGCACACTAGAACCACAAAAGGTCTCATCTGACAAAGGCAGCACATTAGAGACAATAAATGACTGTGCAGCACCAGTATCTCTGAGAACTTGTATTTCCTTCTGATCCTCAGTTTTACCAGTTAATGAAACTAACGCTTTCAATAAGAAAGGTACATAACTAGGATCAGGTACATCACACACATCTTCAGGTTTAACAGAATCAGCGATAGTGTTTACTAGACCAGCGCTCTTCGGCTGTTGCGGCTGCTGCTTACGTTTTAGCGCAACACAGTCAGCGATTACATGACCCACTCTGTGACAATAAAAACATTCTCTTACCTCTTTAGGACGGGTAGAGTTCGTTTTTGAAACAGGGGTCTGAAACTGAGCATGCGATGTCTTTTCAGATCGTGCCGCTGTGAAGACATTTTTGTGCGTTAGCACAAACTCATCCGCCAGCACCGCGGCTTGTGAAAGGGTTGATTCCTTCTGCTCGTTTAGGTAGACCACAACACGCTCTGGCAAACAATTTTTAAACTCTTCCAGCAAAATTAATTCACGTAATGTATTAAAGTCACTAACTTTACTTGCAACACACCATTTGTCAAAAAGAATTCCCTTTTCTCTGGCAAATTCCATAAATGTTTGACTAGATGTTTTCTTGTGATTTCTAAAGCGTTGCCTATATGCCTCAGGCACCAACTCATAAGCACGCAAAATAGCCATTTTAACATTATCATATTGTAAACTCTCTTCCAAAGAAAGAGTAGAGCAAACCTCCTGAGCTTTACCAACAAGCCGACACTGTAGCAACAGAGACCAAACATCTTTCGGCCAGCGAAGGGATAACGCAATGCGCTCGAACGCACTGAAATACGAATCCACTTCTGTTTCTCTAAATTGAGGTACTAGACTAATATGTTTGCTCACATCAAAGGTAACTGAAGACGGACCGACCGCCGGGGAAATATTCACATCTGGTGCAGGTGTTCGATGCGCAGCCAAGCTGGCGGCAACCTTCGTTGCTTCCAGCTCGAGCTGTCGCAATTTTATTTGTTTTTCGGCCTCTATTTCAAGTCTGCGTACTTCCAAACGCATTTCTAACTCAGCCTGGCGAGCATGAGCTTTTTCTTGGGCTTCCAGTTGCAACCGGGCGAGGCGGACCTTCAGCCGCGCATCCCCTCTGGACCCAGTAGACACGGGAGAGAACGGTTCGAACTGGGGCAAGCCGGCCTTGGCGTCGGACTCCTCCTCGGCCTCAGCGACAGCTTGTTCCCCCATACTCTGTTCATCTCCGGAGGTAAAAGGCTGTGCAAGGTCGGCACCAAGTGAACGCGTCTCCCCATCGGCTTCCTCATCAACAGCAACCCCAGTTATGAGCAAAACATTTAACTCAATTAATCCATTTATCACTGTTTGTTTGATTTCTTTCTTAAGAGCTTGTTTGGAAACAG